>NW_026891985.1:0-28901 GCF_015708825.2 Lethenteron reissneri
CTTAAGCAAGTCTAAGTCATGATTCATTTGTGGATTTTCTCTGCACAGCTCCAAGCGTGATAAATTTCAGAGAATGGAGATCAAGATGGCTCTGGAACTTCAGGGCGAGGGCCAGTGATGAGGAACTACAACGTCGTCAAATTCCTGAACCATTGTCTTGGAGCTGTGGAAGTACGTACCATGTGGTTCCCACCGCCCCCACCCCCCCACCCCCCCTGGCGTGGTTAACTTCATTAGCTAAACAAAAACTATTTTATGTAGCAGGTAAAGCCCACTGTCCGATTAGTTTATTTTTCACAAGCGGCCTGGCTACAAATGATAGCTCAAAAAAGTGGCTGATGTGGAAATTTGGCTGCCATACATTTCCACATCAGCCACTTTTTTGAGCTATCATTTGTAGCCACAATGTTTCTAAATGTAGAGGGAAAAACCAGAGGACCGGATAAAAATCCACGTGACCAGGGGGAGAACATGCAAACTCAGAATATACATGCGTCAGGGTCATGATCAAAGCCCCGATCTCTTCCACACCAGGGGGGGTGATAACATCACACCACCGGGGCTAGATGTTACTTCTGGGATTCCCGTGCCAACCTCGCATTGCGATACTGTGGAGCTGTCATGTGCCCCAGGTGCACTAGAGGCCACTCCTCTTTTCTCAATCAGCGCCGCCACTCGATCAGCAGGTTGGCTGCAGCACAGTGGTGACACTTGTGCCCCTCGGTGAAAATCCCTGAGTTTGATTCTCACACGGACGCCTTTCTGCGTGGAGTTTGTATCTCCTAATAGATAACTCCACCACCCGGAAACAGCAAATGAAAGCAAGTGGTCAGATGTGCTAGCTGCTTCGGTTTATCAGCAAACCAATGACCTAAACCCACACGGAGCTATGACTCATATTAGTCGTGAATGTGCAAATAGAATATTAATGTTGTCGTTATCATAATCCACGCAGTATTGCAGGGTATGGCACTGACACTGCGTCATTGTTGTAATTGTTGTTGTTGCTTCTGCCTCTTTCACAGGGAGAGCCTCCATGATGTTATTAAGGAAGCGGGGGCTCCGGCAATTGCACATGGGGATGGTGAAAACTTACACCAGGGGCATCCTCAAGTTCCTTTGCCACACCAAGGCCAGGAGCATCATCCATGCGGACATCAAGCCAGTGAGTGGACACAGCATTCAGCGCGACTTTGTTCCGGAGTTGTGTCATTATTGGGGACTCGGACCATAGAGAAAACCGCCCACGTTGGTCACAGGGTCGATGTGTTAGCTCTGTCCGTCTATCTGGAAGGAGACAGGGTCATGTTACCTCTGGTGATGATCCGGTATGAATTAAACTGTCGTGTAGAGTCGTGTCGCTATTGGGGGACTCACCACAGAGAAAACCAGCAATGTAGATCACAGCGTTGCCACAAACTTTGGGAAACACAAACGGGAGCTGAAAAGAATGATTTTCAAAACGTGCCAAACACGCGTTTGAACTGACAGGTGCACATTGTCGGCTTCCATGTTGTGAATAGAAAGTTCCCAAATCGTCACTAAATCCGTGCGCCCTCGAGTGTGGTTTTTGGTTCGTAACTCGTTAACGGGCAGCTGTGAGCAACTAGGATAAGTTGTCTATAGAGCCGCACCCTTTTACTTAGATGGTGCTTCAGAGAGCTTTACATGTGATGAGCCTCGACGAACATCGCTCGTCTTGACGCATTTGAAAGGGGCACCCCCAGTGGCAGCTGTCAGAAAACAGGGAATGTTGCACTTGATTAAAGGTTGACGACCGTTTAGTATGTACTGTGGTACGTGATTGATCCACTGATGGCTGAATGCTATTGGCGTAACCTTCGAGTGTGAATTTCTTCTGCCTCTCTTCCTTTAGGAAAATGTTCTAATCAAGGACACCGTGACCGGCACCATCAGGGTCACAGACTTTGGCACCAGCTTTTTGTGAAAAGTCAACGTGAGTAACCTCACCTGGGTGTGAGTTTCTGCGTGTGGGTGTGTCTGTGTACCAGTGTGTGTGCAAGTCTCTTAGTGTCTGTACATGTGACAGTGTGTGACAAGGATGCTGTTCATGACATAGTGAGAACACACATACATATATATTTGTTGTTGTGGTTGTTGTGCAGCTCTTTATGTTGGTGGGACTCGGCCATTCCAATCTCCGGAGGTATTAGGGTTTCAGTCAGACAGCTGCGACGACCACCTCCCGTGCTGCATGGAGGTATTTCCAACTGGGCGTTCACCCACTCGTGATTCCCCCCTCCTTCCTTGAAGTTGTAGGCTCTGGGGGGGGGGGGCGGTAGGAGAGGGGGGGGGGTCGATTGGGTACTTGGTGACCTGGCGAATGGCAGCCATCGTATGTTGTATGTGTGTACACGTGTGTGTCTTGTACGTGTGGGGAAGCAGTGGTGCAGGGGTTAGCGTGCTCAGCTACAAACCCGGTAATGCGAGTTTGATTCCAAATCACGGCCAACATCAGTGAGGATTATCTGAACCGGTACTGGGCATCCCCGAGTTCGACTCAGCCTCAAATGAATACCTGGTGTGGTGTGTACCTGCTTCAATATGGCCAACCATCCCCTCTCTGTGTGTGCCACAGTCCTGGCCCTCAACAGGTGCCGCTGCTGTTGCTGCTGTTTCTACTCACTACTAAAAGCACTTGCCCCTACAGTTTGCTGCACCTACACGGGTGACCTTTGCCTTTATCTCCACCATGTGCAGATCCTCGGGTTGCCTCCAAGATGTATGATGGATGCAGCTCCTGATGGAATGCACTACTTTAGTGAGTTGAAGGGTGGGGCGAGCAACCGACCGGATTCAGTGTTAGGGTGTGGCCTGGAGCTGTTGGGGTGGCCACGGGGGGGGGCCTCTTTGTACTTTCAATTCCTTGGGTGTGGGTGGGTAAATGGGTGTGTGGGAGAGTGGGTTGGTGGGTAAGTGGGTAAGTAGGCAAAGTGGTGGTTGGTGACTGTGTGTCTCTCCTGCTGTGCATGTCTCCTGCAGATCGTGTGGGCATGATGTTCTGCCCAGTCAAGAGAAGGGTGCCAGGGAGCTTGTCACTTCACGGGGCACTCAATAGCCACGACCCGGAGTTTGTTGAATTCGTCAGCTCCTGCCTGCGGTAAGAATCATCCCCCACCCCCTCCCCATGAGGATTTCCTCCACCAAGGTGATCAACGATCGCTCTCCTCCGATCACCAGGAAGATGTGGAGCTGAGTGAACCTGCCGATGACCAGTACCACTGGTGTTAAGATCGCCCTCTTTGGAGGTTCATTAAAGATTCTACTCGGCAGTGCGAGGCTCAGGGCATTTTTAGAGTACTGCGTATTGAAGGATTTCCGCTGCTACCACGACTACCGCTGCTGCCGTGCGTTCCTGGACCTCGTGGGAGAAGAGAAGGAACGTCAATGCTCTCACCACGCCTCTCTCACCATGTGCGCCGCGTGTGACCCCCGTGTGTCTCTCAACAGATGGGATCCGGATTGTCGCATGACGCCAGCACAGGCGCTGGGTCACAGCTGGCTCCGGACCGCGGCCACCAGCACCACCAGAAATGCCACCACCACTGCTACTCCTGGCAGTGTACAGTGTTTAGGAGCTGCTGTGCGACGGTAAGCCACAACCCAAATACACCGAAATCCCTAACCCTCTAAACCCCTCAACCTCTAACACCCTCAACCCCGAAACATCATAACCCTTGAAACACCCAAAACCTCTAAACCACTTATCCCCTAAAAACCCCAAACCTCTAAACCCCTAAGCCCATAACCTTATAAACTCCTAACCCTCTAAACCACTAATCCTTTAACAATCAAACCCCATAAATCCTCTAAACACCTAATTATCTGAACCGAGAACCCTTTAAACCCATATCCTTCTAAACTGTAACCCTCTAAAACCCAACCCTCAAAACCCCTTTACCCTTAAAACCATAACGGTCTAAACCCATCACCCTCTAAAATCCTAACCCATAAACCCCCAAACCTCTAACCCACTGAACCTTTAACCTAAACCCTTACAGTGAGGGAAAAAAGTATTTTATCACCTGCTGATTTTGTACGTTTGCCCACTGACAAAGAAATGATCAGTCTATACTTTTAATGGTAGGTTTATTTGAACAGTGAAAGACAGAATAACAACAACAAAATCCAGAAAAACGCATGTAAAAAATGTTATAACTTGATTTGCATTTTAATGAGGGAAATAAGTATTTGACCCCTCTGCAAAACATGACAGTACTTGGTGGCAAAATCCTTGTTGGCAATCACAGAGGTCAGACGTTTCTTGTAGTTGGCCACCAGGTTTGCACACATCTCAGGAGGGATTTTGTCCCACTCCTCTTTGCAGATATTCTCCAAGTCTTCTTGGTTCTTTCGGTAAAGTCACGTAGAAGGGAAGTAATAAAATAATAAAAATAAAACATAATAAAACAATTCTCACGACGTTTCGGCTACAACGCAAGCAGCCGTCATCAGGTGAAAACCAGGTCTGGCGAGGCGACAGTGTCTGAATGAAACAGCACAGTGCTTGGAGCATATATATATAAGCTAGGTTGGAAGGGGGGAAAAGGGAGCCTTGACAAAAGAATACGCATATCAAGAGGAATTTAGCATATTTATGGGAAATGCAGGTATGTGATTAGTACTACTTATGCCCGTGCATTATGCAGGATTAGCAGCATCAAAGGGAATGGATATGGGAAATGCAGGTATGTGATTAGTACTACTTATGCCCGTGCATTATGCAGGATTAGCAGCATCAAAGGGAGGGGATATGGGAAATGCAGGTATGTGAATAGTACTACTTATGTCCGTGCATTATGCAGGATTAGCAGCATCAAAGGGAGAGGATTGGGGTAGCATTAATAAAGGGAAGGAGTGTTAATAGTATGTAGCTGCAGTAACTAAAACCACCACGTAAACAACTAAAGTATAGACTACATAGTATCATCAGTATAGTAAATATACTCTACAATAAGCTGAGTTACTAACAGTAAGTAATACATTACAATTCTACGTCGTAAAAAATATAATATGCTTCCATCTAAATGAAGTACCGGTGAGGACGCTTGACGCCGAGGTTGAGGCACACGTATGTTTATTCACAATATGACAGTGGGCATATACACACTCGAGGGGGTATCGGCCCCCTCACCCGTATAACTCGGGATACACCCCTAGCTAACTCTGTCCTAGCCCCGAATCCTCCACTAATGGGCTAGGGGAGGCTAACTGGCCCGACACTGGTAAGTCGGGCCCGGTACCCGGAGTTCCAGACCAGCTCTTACAAGAGCACCGGCTCTGGCTTTCGGGACCACGCCGCTGGCTCAATCCTGTCCGGCCCTGAAAAGGACATCGAACCAGGGGAGTCCAGGGCTCTATCTAAGACGTCTTCAATCTTCTTCCCTTAGCTTAAACATAACTGCCGAGCCCTTTGAAACATCCCCTTTTATACCCAACCCCTCCCTGAGGGGTGGGGCCCCGGGGGATCATAACGTTCGAACCAGCCCCCCCCAGGGTGTCTGGCTCGGACGTCGTAGAGGGCACTTGCTCGTGCACTTACGTAGCCCCGCCCACTGTGTTTGTTTTCCATAGGCTGCCATGCATAACGGGCCCTCTCTTTAACACCCCTACATCACCCCCCCCCCCCGCATAGCTTGCAGCCGTCCCGGCTGCCAACATACAAAAATGACAATAAAAGTGCATTTACACCTTGACCGCGCGTGTGCCTCACTATTTTTCAACAATAACAAGAACAGCAACAAGAACACAACAAAATGCAACAGCAAGAAGAGAAAACAACCCGACGCACCCCCCCTTGAATAAATACGAATTCCGTAAAAAAACAACCTATATACAATTTGCAGGGAACCCACCATACACACAATACCAGGTGAACCCAACGTATGTACATTTCAATGGGCAGGGAACACACCACCCACACAACACACAATGAACACAACGTATGTACATTTCAATGGGCAGGGAACACACCACCCACACAACACACGATGAACACAACCTATGTACAAATCTTCCGGCCTCATAACAGTCTGCGCATTTTTGCGCGCGTCCTTGCAGCGGGCCCCTCACACGGGGTAACCCCGGGTGGCGGACCGTCAGGTGGCAATTGTCCGTCCCGGAGTGAGACCTCATCCGATGCCGCGCGACCGTCGGTATCCCCAGGAGGGGTGGTCGGGCGTGAGCCCGTCAGTCCTGATGCACCTGGAGGTGGCACGGCCGGCAAGGCATTAGGTGAGAACGACGGAGACGGACCCAGTGAGTCGGTCGACCCCCCACACGTTTGGCCATGCATGTGTGAAGTGGGTTTGTGTACCGCAACGAAGGGTTTTAACCTAGAGGGGTGCACGAACCATCGCCGCTTCCCCCATTTAATGCGCACGCACTGTGGTCGCAAAACTTCGACCACCTCCACAGGGCCCCGCCACGGCTGCGCCAGCTTAGGGGAGGTAGCCAGGGGCACTTGGGGACAGTGCAACCATGCCTTGTCCCCCGGCTTCCACTGTATTACGTGCGCCCGACCCAGCCTGAGGCGCTCATTCGCCTTTTGACGGAGGTCCGAGTTTAGCATAGCAGCATCCCGCGCCTCTGTTAATTTGGCCAGATTAAATTTGACGTGGTCAGCCAATTTAGTTTTCCCTTGCGGGTCGGGGATCTGCAGCTGGGCGCGAACAGGCGGGTCGGGTTCGCGACCGTACATGAGGTAAAAGGGGGAAAATCCCGTAGCTGCATGGGGTGCCATCCGGTATGCCGCCAAGACCCCTTGAATATGCAGGTCCCAGTCAGTCTGCGAGTCCGAGACCTGCTGTGACATCATTGACGTAATGGTGCGATGCAGGCGCTCGACCATTCCGTCAGTTTGCGGGTGATACGGGGAGGTACGAATTTTCTTCGTGCCTAAGAGGTCACAGACTTGTTTGAGTAATTTACCGGAAAAATTTCTGCCCTGGTCGGTCAGCAGCCGCTCCGGAGCACCTTTGTCCAGGACGTATCCCTGAACAAAGGCCTCCACGATGGCTGCTGCCGACTGGTTGGCAAGGGGCCAGGCCATAGGCCAGCGCGTAAAATACTCGACACCTGTCAACAAATACCTATTGCCCCTGGGGGTGGCGGGAAATGGGCCCAAAATGTCCAGCGCGACAAGCTCATTTATTCTGGATACTTTGATCGATTGCAAGGGCGGGTTAGACTCCCGCGCCGGCGGTTTCCGTTGCGCACACCGAGGGCATGATCCCAATAGATCCCCAACATCCCTCGTCATACCAGGCCAAAAAAAATCTAGTTGTAGCAGTGCAAGAGTCTTTTGGGTCCCCAGGTGTAATAGGCGCTCATGCGCGGCCCACACCACCTTGCCTCGCAACTCAGAAGGGACTGTTGTATGTGTCGGAATTATGAAATTTTGATGAAAATAATAAATATTAATAATTTTCCGAAAAATGCGCAAATCGCATTAATTATGATAGTGTGTGTATTAATATGCATAAATTATGATAATGCGTGTGATAATATGCATAAATTATGATAATCGTAGTAATTTCTGCGGAGGCTTGCGATTATGTTAATGTGTGCAGTTATGATAATTTGCTTAGTTTCGTTTATCCAGAGTTATCAATCAGGATAACACGATTATCGTCGATTAAACATTTACTGATTATCTTAGTGTGTTTATATTATTTGAATTCTCCAGGTTCAGATCTCATCACAGGATACAGTTGTCAAGAATAAGACAGTTTTGCATGGACTTGGAAGGAACACTCGATATGCTTCTGGATTACAATTTTATTCTAACAAGCACTTGACATTCTATCATGCAGGTCAAACATGCGTCAATAATTCATGGGCAAGATTATGCAATTAACTAATATGAACGACAAAAACTTATGCAGTTGTGACATTATGCAATTATGCAATATGAATAACGAAAACTCTTATGCATTTATGTAACTCGACGGCAGCAACTGCTTTGCACGATCAGTTGATATTGAACGCACCACCTCGAAATGGCAACCCTTTTTGAAACGAAAAGACAGTTTTTCTTTTAAAGTCTTATTCGTGTGCGTGCTGTGTGTGCGTTGTCCGCTCGTAATATTAATTGTGTCGTTAGCTTGTGTGGTGTGGGAGGATACGAACAGCTCCTGCTGCTCCCTCGCTCGGCGTGTCGCTCGGCTTTTGCTCTCTCTCTCTCTCTCCACTGCTGGATTGAGCGGCGTTGGCACGATGTTCCTTGAAGAAACTTGCTTGCTTGGCGCTTGATGGTTCCGGGGGCTTGGTGCTGCTCGTGCGCTCTCTCTTTCTACTGCTAGATGACGAGTTGGCACGATGCTGTCCTTGAAGATGCTCGGTCGCTCGTGTCGCTCGGTGTCGCTCGGTGGCGCAAGGTGTCGCTCGTTGTCGCTCGTTCAGCGATCTCCGCCTTTCCTGCGGGTTGTTCGCTGGTCGTCACTCTGACGAGGAGCGATGCTTCGTTCGTGGCAGGGTGGACGTTGGCGTCTTTGTTGGCTTCACTCGCAGCTCTGCGACTCAGGGTAGCGATTCTTCTCAGGTGGTGCAGACCTCGGCTTGTAGCTACGCGTCGCTACTCCGCAAACCTCGTCATTCTGAATGACAGGAGCTTCTTCGTTGGCGGCGACGAGGAGAGATGGAGCCACAGCCCTGGAGATCTGTGATGGGGGCCAGAGCCCCTGTCGATCTCTGTGATGGGGGCCAGAGCCCCTGACGATCTCTGTGATGGGGGCCAGAGCCCCTGACGATCTGTGATGGAGGCCAGAGCCCCTGTCGATCTGTGATGGAGGCCAGAGCCCCTGTCGATCTGTGATGGAGGCCAGAGCCCCTGTCGATCTGTGATGGAGGCCAGAGCCCCTGTCGATCTGAGTTGTATGGATTTTCCTTCGGTTTATATCGGAAAATTCCACTCGGCTTCCCGAGTTGTTCAAAAGCTGTGTCATAAAACCTTCCTGTGGGGGTGGACCATCTGCGTCCGTGTGTGTGTCCGTCCGTGTGTTTCGCGTGCGTGTTTGTCCGTGTGTTTCGCGTGCGTGTTTGTCCGTGTTGTGGGGAGACAAAGGCGGTTGTTTCCACGGTGGGAGCACCCGGCGCATGCGCTTATTTATTCGAAGACGTGTTAATTTCCTTTGAGCCATTGCCCCCTTTATGGGTGTCATTTCCTAGCTTTGTGCCTGCGTGTGGAGATCCTCTCGGAAAGACAAAGGCGGCCGTGTTGCTCGCTTCCCATGGGTTGTTGTGTTTGGTTAATTTTGAGAGCCTTCTCCGCCCTTGATTCCTCTTCTACTTTAATTCCGTACTTATTATTTGACTTCTTGTGATTATTTAATCTGATATCCCGGCTAGGAATTTTGTTTTGGAGCGAAATCGATGCCATAATTATTCTTTGATGCTTCGGCCCGGCCGTGTAGATATTCTTTAAAGGTAAATAATGTCAGTATTTATTAACAATGATGGGTCGCGATTCTGGTTCAGATTGTCGTCTGGTTTTCAATTGGAGTGAGGATGGATACTGTTTGCTTAATCTTTATGGTTAAGTTGGTAACTTGTGTATTTAACATGGTTCAAAGACCCATCTGTGCTTTTTGTCGTCGATGCTGTTTCTTTGTTAAGAATATAATTATCTCTTCCTCCGTGTCTCCTGGTTCTGCAACCCCCCGCCTGCAATTCCCCCCCTCCCTTGTTCCTCTTGTGTGAATTTAGGGGAGTTTATTTTTTTATTACCTTATTGCCCCCCCTTTCATGTCCTCTCTCCTTTGAAATGAGGTATGCGCGCATCTGTGGAAGTGTGGGGGCCTCTGTGGAAGTGTGGGGGCGTGTTCGTTCCCACGTGGCCGCGTCTATTAAAAAAAAACGATATTATCTATGTTGGCAGAATAATTCTTAAAAAAAAAAATAATATAAAAAAAAAATAAAAAGGGGGTACATACACAACAGTCCGCCCTTTTGAAAATTATCAGGGGTCGATTTGGCCACTGGCGAATTTTCAAACAAAGTAATGCCCCCTTTTTATGTCATGCATCCCATCAGCCGCCCTTACTCTCGGCGGTTATTTCTTACGACGCGCGTGCACGTATTACAATCTTAACCTGGTTACATCTGAAATAAGCAAAGAAAATAACAACATGTTAACATTGATATTGCGTTACATCGGTTCTCATACATCATAACTCCGGCGAATATTCATTTTTGTTTTTGTTAAATCCTGGTTACATTTGAATTAAGCAAAGAAAATAACACACGTTAACATCGATATTGCGTTACATCGGTTCTCATACATCATAACTCTGACGAACATTCATTTTTGTTTTTGTTAAATCCTGGGAAACGCTAGGTAGCGGTTTCGAACGCATTTATGCGTTACCTTCCTCATGTTGCCTGGTTTACCACTTATCACTTTGATAATTTGATCACGGTTTTCGGGTTCGTTTTTGTAGTTTCCTCTCTCACTCTCTCGCGTCGTGGGAGTGTGTGGTGAAAAATTGTGCTGCACGTAACCAGAATTCGCGCACACGACCCACTTTGACACTTGGTTCGTGGCATTCGCTCTCTCTGCGATTACATGCACATTTGCCGAGTCAGTGTGTCGATTTAATTCTGTCCTTCGTAATGTTGCCCTCTTTGTTTTTACGAGTGTGTTGGATTTCAACACCATTCCCGATACGTCATGGACATTCGTCTCTATTTTAGCACTCCGATCCACATAGTTTTTGGTTTCCCTTGGATATTTTCCATTCAAAGGCTCACGCCTGCGCTCCTCAGGGCGTGTCTCTGTGTTCTCTCTTTGTCTCTGCTGTCTGCTATCCACCGTCCGATCACTCTTCCATTCAGCCCTGTCACTTGCAGCCTGCTCAGGGTTTAACACCTCGGCGGGTGGGGCGCGTGTTGGCCGCTCGCTCGCACTCACTGTGGATGGTTCATCACGTATTTGGACCGCATTCTGTGTTATTCCTCTATTCCCTCCTGGTATAGCCGGTGGAGGAATTGGTCGGAATTGGATCGATTGTGTTTGACCTCCCATCCTGCGATTCTCCTGAATGTTCGCATCCATACCTCCGCGGTCTGTGTAACACCTTCCCGCTAGGTGGTTATCTTCCCATCTCTGTGCGTAATTTGAACCTTGCGTGTGTCGTGGGATGGGGTATTGATATGGTTCTGCTCTGAACCTCTCCCTCCTGCGATTCTCGTACATTTTTAGCCCAGTATTTCTCCCATTTGGGTGCCAAATTTTTCCTGGATTGTTACCTCGCCATCTTTGTGGGTAATTTTGATCTTGTGTGTGTCGTGGCATGGGGTGTTGGTATGGTTCTATTCTGAACCTCCCCCTCCTGCGATTCTCCTGAATGTTCGGCTTTGTGCCGCTCTCATTCTCGTGCCAACCTCTCTCTGGGTTATTTTGCCATGTGTGCGTGCGTTTCTGCTCCGTCTTGCATTGTGGGACTGCTCGGTGATTTTTTTTCCTCTCTGAGAGGCTGGGTTCCTCATCCCTCTCCCTGTGTTCTGGATCCGAATTATGATTCTTAGCTCTGTATAACCATGCCATGTACGCCTTGCTCTCTATGCGGCGTAAGGATGCGGTTTCTGGATTCAAAACCATTCTCACCCTTTCTGTAATCTCTGGGCTCAAGGATTCAAAAAACATAATTTTGAACATTTTATCTCCTTCGTGGTATTGATTCACATCGCCTGCGTAATACGCTCTTTTAAATTGGACGAGGTAGTCACGTGGATCTTGGTCCATGCCCTGGGTCATCGATTTTACAGCATAAAACCCCTCAGTGAGTGTCGAATATTCTCCAAACTTCCGAATCACTGCCAGGCTCAGTTGTTTAAAATCATTTCTAACCTTGTGTGGCAGTGACTTTACCCATGGAATGGATTCTTTATGTAAGGTCCGTTTCAACAAACTCGCTTTTTCATCCCGTCTCCTCAGCCCTCTAATCATTGCCTCCTCTTCTACGGTTGCGATATGTGTGTGGATATCCATAGTCTTATTGTGGGGGTCAAAATCGGGAATTCTGACTAGAGCCTTGTCCATCAATTTAAGGGTTTTACTGGTGAATAGGTATTTCGAAAGTTGATCGCCGACAGCGTCATCATCAAACAAGTTATCATCAGGCAATCTGTCACTTTGGTCTGTGCTGTGTCGCTTGTGTTTAAGTGGTGTGCATTTTCTGTGTGCGCGCCCAGTGCCGTGTCGCTCGTGTTGCCATTTCCCTTCAGTTTTTGCCTCTGCCCTTAGTGTACCATGTCCTGGCGATTTTACTTTAACATTTTTCCTCCCTCTATCTGTGAAGTTGTCAGTCTCACATGTTTTTGTTTGCATATGTATCTCTCCATCCCTTCTCTCGAATTGTGAGGGTTTCCCTTTGTCAATGATTTTTTGTTCGATATCCATAATTTTTGTGCGATTAGTCCCTGGACTCTGTCCACGTACCCAAGAGTGTGATTTAATGTTACTTCCATATTTATTCTGTGGATCAACGTCTGTGAGTTTCGCTGGTGTCGCGAGCACTGATTTCTCTCCCGTTTCCTTTCCAAATTTTCCCTCATTCCACAATCCCTGTCTGTATGCCTGTGTGAGAAGGCATGAGTCCTGTCCTGCCTTTCCTGCAGTTTTTACATCGTGTTCGCCTTCGTTACCTTTTATCCAGTCAATTAGTTTCCCCCGAGGTGTGTTCGTGTTATCGATACAGCTCCCTTCCCATATGTCTCTCTGACTGTACTGCTTTGTAACAGATTGGTCGGTACGTTTAAATACGAGCTCCCCGTTTCCCGTAACCCATTCAAAAATTATTCTTAATCCTAGCATCTTAGGTATGGCGGAAGTTACTTTGACATTTCTTTTCAGAGTGCATATAAACAATTATCTCACAGAGTGTAGTCAATTCGACTCGAGCTATCTGTTATTTTCCGATTCAGAGTGCGTACCTCTAACACCATTTATCACAGGATGCAATTGGTTTGATACGATATTATCTTAATTCCACTGTCTCTGTTTTAACCTGCTATTCTGGGTTTTAACCTTAGAGGGCGTTTTTTTGTTTTCCGCCCGTTCACAATTACCATGCAATGTTCGATCCTGATATTCTGGTTAACACGAAGTGATTCATTCCATCATCCATGCAAAACACTGTCTGCGAGAGATCCCGGACGACGCCACCCATTATGTTGTATGTGTCGGAATTATGAAATTTTGATGAAAATAATAAATATTAATAATTTTCCGAAAAATGCGCAAATCGCATTAATTATGATAGTGTGTGTATTAATATGCATAAATTATGATAATGCGTGTGATAATATGCATAAATTATGATAATCGTAGTAATTTCTGCGGAGGCTTGCGATTATGTTAATGTGTGCAGTTATGATAATTTGCTTAGTTTCGTTTATCCAGAGTTATCAATCAGGATAACACGATTATCGTCGATTAAACATTTACTGATTATCTTAGTGTGTTTATATTATTTGAATTCTCCAGGTTCAGATCTCATCACAGGATACAGTTGTCAAGAATAAGACAGTTTTGCATGGACTTGGAAGGAACACTCGATATGCTTCTGGATTACAATTTTATTCTAACAAGCACTTGACATTCTATCATGCAGGTCAAACATGCGTCAATAATTCATGGGCAAGATTATGCAATTAACTAATATGAACGACAAAAACTTATGCAGTTGTGACATTATGCAATTATGCAATATGAATAACGAAAACTCTTATGCATTTATGTAACTCGACGGCAGCAACTGCTTTGCACGATCAGTTGATATTGAACGCACCACCTCGAAATGGCAACCCTTTTTGAAACGAAAAGACAGTTTTTCTTTTAAAGTCTTATTCGTGTGCGTGCTGTGTGTGCGTTGTCCCCTCGTAATATTAATTGTGTCGTTAGCTTGTGTGGTGTGGGAGGATACGAACAGCTCCTGCTGCTCCCTCGCTCGGCGTGTCGCTCGGCTTTTGCTCTCTCTCTCTCTCTCTCCACTGCTGGATTGAGCGGCGTTGGCACGATGTTCCTTGAAGAAACTTGCTTGCTTGGCGCTTGATGGTTCCGGGGGCTTGGTGCTGCTCGTGCGCTCTCTCTTTCTACTGCTAGATGACGAGTTGGCACGATGCTGTCCTTGAAGATGCTCGGTCGCTCGTGTCGCTCGGTGTCGCTCGGTGGCGCAAGGTGTCGCTCGTTGTCGCTCGTTCAGCGATCTCCGCCTTTCCTGCGGGTTGTTCGCTGGTCGTCACTCTGACGAGGAGCGATGCTTCGTTCGTGGCAGGGTGGACGTTGGCGTCTTTGTTGGCTTCACTCGCAGCTCTGCGACTCAGGGTAGCGATTCTTCTCAGGTGGTGCAGACCTCGGCTTGTAGCTACGCGTCGCTACTCCGCAAACCTCGTCATTCTGAATGACAGGAGCTTCTTCGTTGGCGGCGACGAGGAGAGATGGAGCCACAGCCCTGGAGATCTGTGATGGGGACCAGAGCCCCTGTCGATCTCTGTGATGGGGGCCAGAGCCCCTGACGATCTCTGTGATGGGGGCCAGAGCCCCTGACGATCTGTGATGGAGGCCAGAGCCCCTGTCGATCTGTGATGGAGGCCAGAGCCCCTGTCGATCTGTGATGGAGGCCAGAGCCCCTGTCGATCTGTGATGGAGGCCAGAGCCCCTGTCGATCTGAGTTGTATGGATTTTCCTTCGGTTTATATCGGAAAATTCCACTCGGCTTCCCGAGTTGTTCAAAAGCTGTGTCATAAAACCTTCCTGTGGGGGTGGACCATCTGCGTCCGTGTGTGTGTCCGTCCGTGTGTTTCGCGTGCGTGTTTGTCCGTGTGTTTCGCGTGCGTGTTTGTCCGTGTTGTGGGGAGACAAAGGCGGTTGTTTCCACGGTGGGAGCACCCGGCGCATGCGCTTATTTATTCGAAGACGTGTTAATTTCCTTTGAGCCATTGCCCCCTTTATGGGTGTCATTTCCTAGCTTTGTGCCTGCGTGTGGAGATCCTCTCGGAAAGACAAAGGCGGCCGTGTTGCTCGCTTCCCATGGGTTGTTGTGTTTGGTTAATTTTGAGAGCCTTCTCCGCCCTTGATTCCTCTTCTACTTTAATTCCGTACTTATTATTTGACTTCTTGTGATTATTTAATCTGATATCCCGGCTAGGAATTTTGTTTTGGAGCGAAATCGATGCCATAATTATTCTTTGATGCTTCGGCCCGGCCGTGTAGATATTCTTTAAAGGTAAATAATGTCAGTATTTATTAACAATGATGGGTCGCGATTCTGGTTCAGATTGTCGTCTGGTTTTCAATTGGAGTGAGGATGGATACTGTTTGCTTAATCTTTATGGTTAAGTTGGTAACTTGTGTATTTAACATGGTTCAAAGACCCATCTGTGCTTTTTGTCGTCGATGCTGTTTCTTTGTTAAGAATATAATTATCTCTTCCTCCGTGTCTCCTGGTTCTGCAACCCCCCGCCTGCAATTCCCCCCCTCCCTTGTTCCTCTTGTGTGAATTTAGGGGAGTTTATTTTTTTATTACCTTATTGCCCCCCCTTTCATGTCCTCTCTCCTTTGAAATGAGGTATGCGCGCATCTGTGGAAGTGTGGGGGCCTCTGTGGAAGTGTGGGGGCGTGTTCGTTCCCACGTGGCCGCGTCTATTAAAAAAAAACGATATTATCTATGTTGGCAGAATAATTCTTAAAAAAAAAAATAATATTAAAAAAAAATAAAAAGGGGGTACATACACAACAGGACCACCAGCCGATGTCGCTGGGATTTGCCGTCCCAATGCATCAGCAGACCTTGCACCATTTCCCATGCATCCGAATCCCCCTTCACCCGCCCAGCACCCCCGACGCGACGACGCCACCCGAGGAGGGAGGTATCCTCCATTTGGAGGCGCCCCCATTCAGTGACGGGCAACCCCAACAGGGAATCTCTTCCCTGTTGTTCGATCGAATTAGTAACCAATGGTTCGTCGTCGTCGGTGGCTGCCAAGATCGGAACCGATGCGTCCCCTGAAGTCCTGCAACGTCCCGACCCCAGGAGGCATGCACATTCGGAGGTGGTTGGCATGCGCGACAGAGCGTCCGCATTCGTATGGCGAACGCCCTTACGGTAAGTGGTTTCAAAATCAAAGTCCTGGAGAACCTCCAACCATCGAGACAACTGTCCCGATGGTTGTTGAACTCGCAGGGCATACTGTAGTGCCGCATGATCTGTGCGGACGGTGAAATGCCGACCGTACAGATATGGGCGATACTGTTGGATGAAATAGACAATTGCCAACAGTTCCCTACGGGTGACACAATATCTTTGCTCCGCAGGAGACAACACCCGACTACCGTACGCGACCACCCGTTCCACGCCATCAACCACCTGGGAAAGCACACCCCCAATACCCGTGTTGCTCGCATCGGTGTCGAGCAAAAAGGGCTTAGAAAAATCTGGGTAAATCAAGGGAGGGGCTTTTACCAGGGCGTCCCGAAGGGAGCAGAAAGCAGCCTCCTCCTCTTGACCCCAGTGGAACCGAACCCCTTTAGATGTTAAAGCGTGCAGGGGTTTTGCAATTGTCGCAAAATCAGCGACGAACCGTCGGTAATACGACGCGAACCCAATGAAACTCCTGACCTCTCCCACCAAGGTGGGAGTCGGCCAGGAGCTGACACACTGCGTTTTGGCGGGATCGGTAGCAATACCTGAGCGTCCCACGATGTGCCCCAAATAACGCACCGAATCGCGCAACAAATGGCATTTTTGGGGCTTGAATTTCAAATTAGCAGCCTGCATCTTTAGGAAAACCGCCCGCAACCTCTGGAGATGTTCGTCAAAAGTTTTACTAAAGACGATAACGTCATCCAAATAAATGAGGCACGACTCCCATTGCAATCCAGCAAAAAACCAATTCCATCAAACGCTGGAAAGTTGCCGGCGCTGAGTGTAAGCCCATCGGCAACCGGTTGAATTGGAACAGGCCGTGCGGTGTACGGAAAGCAGTTTTAGGCTTTGAATCATCGTCCAGGGGAAGCTGCCAGAATCCCGAAAGTAAATCCAGTGTGGAAAAGAATCGCGCTCCCGCCAAGGCGTCCAGCGATTCATCCATCCGAGGGAGCGGGTATGCGTCGGCAACCGAAATTTTGTTAAGACGCCGGAAATCAATGCAAAACCGCAACGAACCGTCCTGCTTTTTAACCAGGACGATCGGCGCTCCCCAAGGGCTGGTGGAAGGAGAAATGATGTCGGCGGCCAACATGTCATCAACAGCCGATTTGACATGGTCCTTTTCGGCGGGACTCAACCGAAACGGATTTTGGCGAATTGGCGCGCTGTCACCCGTGTCAATATGGTGACGCAGCAGGTGAGTACAACCCAAATCGTATTTATTCCGACTAAAAACGTCGGAAAATTCCCGCAGTAGTGTTTTAAGTTGTTGACGCTCTGAATCTGACAGGTCCGTCGATCCCGCACAAAGCGCCTCGAGCCACCCTTCATCGCTGTCCGAATGCGGTCGCGGCACAGGGACAACGCTGACGTGATTTGCGACGGGTTCCTCACATGGCACCGGCGTTGCGTGAGCAAGCACAGTCCCCTGTGGGACCACCACCGTCTGCGAGCCCACATTGAGGACCGCGATGAAGGGTTCACCGTCCCCTCTTACTATGGTCTGGGCCGGAAGTAAATGAGGTCCACTAACCCCGGCCCTAGACGGCCCCAGCAGAACCCCTTGGGCCCCAACATCCTTAGCGAAGGGCCGCCGAAGTTTCAAGGGAATCAACATTTGCGCCCCCGGAGGGACGCGCACCGTTCTCTCTACGAATGCCGGCACCGTCGCGAACGCCGTCCGAGTCGTAACAGGCGATGGCAGAAACGCCATGCGTCTGCCCGACGGGAGCTCAATACATCCCTGGTCGATCAATATCCTAATCGGCATTTTGGCCAGGAAGTCCGTCCCCAGCAGGCACGGAACCGCCAGCGAGGAGGAAACAAAAATCGGCCCAGACAATTTAATTTCCCCAATACAAATTTGGGCACGAATTTGTCCGATGATGCCAAGTGAGCCCCCGTTAGCCGCATAGAATGGTACGTTAACAGGAATCAAAGGACGACTCCGGACAGGGAGAATATTGTAAATCAACTCCGAAATAATGGTCGCCGATGCTCCCGTATCGACCAGGATGCGCACTTCAACCCCGTCGATGTGCCCCACAACGGCCGACGACCCCGACGATGCGGCTACCACACGATCGGCCAGCACGGACCACTGGCCGGGTTCGATATGAGTACCCGGGGTGGTGCGTGATGGTGCGATGGTGCGCGATATCGGCCCCCCTCTCGTTGCGGTGTTTGAGTGCGTGACGGGTGTGTGCGTGGGCCAAACATGTGGGGTGCCGCGACTCGCCGGGTTATGATGGTGGAGCTTGTGATGAGGCCCGTCGTCCCGTTGAGGTGTCGTCCCGCGCTGTCGAGGAGCGCGGCACCCCGAGGCGACGTGGCCCCGGACGCCGCAGTTGAAACACCGCGGGAGCGCCGTCGGAGGAGACGGACGGTTGAAACGGCCCGGCCCGTCCCGGCCCGACCATGCTCCTGTCGCCTGTTGCGGTCGGCGGTCGACGGCGTAGAGCTCCTCCGTCGGAATGGTGGCTGCAGCCACCGCACGCCCCGCCGATGCCCTGCTGGCTTTCCGCCGCAGTGACAGGAGGTTGGCGTGGAGGAGCCGCGCCGCCTGGAGCGATGTCATCTCCTCGTCCTCCCGGGCGACGACCGCGATGTCAAGGTCGTCTGCCAGGAGGAGGATCTTCTCCGTAACCATCGCGTCCACGCCGTCGTCGTCCATACGAGGGAAGGCCGACTTAGCCATCGCCAGGAGGCTCGTCCGATATGCTAGGGGCGACTCCTTCTCACCCCGCTTGCGGTCGTAAAATTGCTGTCGGCATTCAGCCGATGGTCCATAGACCCCGCCCAGCAGCTGTAGTGCCATGGGTAACGTAGACCGCTTCTCTCTCGGCGCCGATGTGAGGGCGGCGAGCGCGTCGCCGTCGAGGAGCGCCGGCAGCGCGCAGAGAGCCTCCTCATCGGACCATTTCGCCATCTCCTGATGGGCGAGGAAACGTCGGCGAAAACCGGCCCAGTCCCCCTCCGCGCCGATGAACTCCTTCAGCGGGGGCAGTCTCTGATGAAGCGCAGCGGTCGTTGTGGACTCCCGCAGGCTGATGTCACCACCACTCGGCTGTGCGTCGGTGCGAACGGCCGATGGGATCGCCTGTCGCGCTTGTGATGACGTTGCAGCTTCAGCGACGGCGATGTTGGAGCGGATGTCTAGGCTGGCCACGCCCCGAACAGCTGTAGCGTCGATGGCGGGAATTTCAAATTCGGACTGCTCCGAAATGGCGGGAAGGCGCCCTGGTCGTTGGCTCGCCTCGCCCCGTGTTGGATCACCGGCCCCTAGTCGCGTGATGGTCTCCAGCGTGGCGGCAGCGGCATACAGCAGCTCCGCCAGCCTCCCGTGAGCCAGCCGTAACGCGTCTGGCTGCGGCCCCTCTTCATTTCGATGCCCCGGTAAGGAGGCGTCAGGCCCCGGCTGCACCTTGTCTTGTGGAGCCGTTTCGGGCTCGACGATCTCGGCAGTGTCTTCCTCCTGCGGTACTTTGGCCCGCGCTGTTTTCCGCGTGTCCATGTTCGAATTACTTCTGACACCAGTTGAAGTACCGGTGAGGACGCTTGACGCCGAGGTTGAGGCACACGTATGTTTATTCACAATATGACAGTGGGCATATACACACTCGAGGGGGTATCGGCCCCCTCACCCGTATAACTCGGGATACACCCCTAGCTAACTCTGTCCTAGCCCCGAATCCTCCACTAATGGGCTAGGGGAGGCTAACTGGCCCGACACTGGTAAGTCGGGCCCGGTACCCGGAGTTCCAGACCAGCTCTTACAAGAGCACCGGCTCTGGCTTTCGGGACCACGCCGCTGGCTCAATCCTGTCCGGCCCTGAAAAGGACATCGAACCAGGGGAGTCCAGGGCTCTATCTAAGACGTCTTCAATCTTCTTCCCTTAGCTTAAACATAACTGCCGAGCCCTTTGAAACATCCCCTTTTATACCCAACCCCTCCCTGAGGGGTGGGGCCCCGGGGGATCATAACGTTCGAACCAGCCCCCCCCAGGGTGTCTGGCTCGGACGTCGTAGAGGGCAATTGCTCGTGCACTTACGTAGCCCCGCCCACTGTGTTTGTTTTCCATAGGCTGCCATGCATAACGGGCCCTCTCTTTAACACCCCTACATAAACTTTATTCTCTTACATCACACGAGTCTACACCGTACTATATACTGCCATAGACAAACCCAACATTAAATTATATACTGTATTGCTATAAACCACCTTATACATTGTAATATTATACTATGTATTATTCTACCCACCCTAATGTATATCACACTGCTGTATATTGACTATACAATTACGATACTATATATTACTTTGTACATTGTATTAAGCATATAAATGTTATACTATTTGTTATTATATACTGTACCATTGAACGTCGTGTGAAAGATACTAAGAGGAAGCAACGAAATATGTCAATGGGTGAGTAGTGAGAGGAAACTTGCAGCGGAGCAAAGAATCCATTCCCTGCGGAGAATACAATGCCAGTGAGTGGAACGCGGTCTGAAAGTCACCGTAAACGTGAACACAATCAGTTAAGATCCGAAATGGTTTATTACGTCCTTCCAATGATTGCTAAGCCAGAATCCATCTTCTCGGTTGAAATTGTCTCTGTTTGTATATGTGGATCGCCTCATGAACGAATCTCTCATGGTAGCCAGATGGCTTGCAGAGAACCTCTGTATTGGAGAAGTCAATATCATGTGAGCCCACTGAATTGTAACAGTGATCTGCCACAGCTGAGGTGTTTGTCCTACCGTGTTTCAAGTCTGCTTCATGTTCACGGATGCGGTCCGAGACATGTCGTTTGGTTTCTCCAATGTAACTGCTACCACAGAGGCAACTTAGTTTTAGATTTGAAGCTTTCGTGACTGCAAGGATTCATATTCTTAGGTGTTTTCGGTAAAGTCACGTAGGTAAAACATTAAAATTAATAAAAATAAAATAAAAATAAAAATCACGACGTTTCGGAGGCAACACAAGTCTCCGTCATCAGGAGGAACCGTCACAGCCAGATTTGCTGCATCAAGTGAGGCAGTGATTCAAGATGTAATCCCTTAAAAGCAAATTGAGGGGGGAGGAGAGGGGGGGGGAGCTCATCAGAATGTGGTAGCCAATGAATGGAACGTTCCATTTTAAGGGATTACATCTTGAATCATTGCCTCACTTGATGCAGCAAATCTGGCTGTGACGGTTCCACCTGATGACGGAGACTTGTGTTGCCTCCGAAACGTCGTGATTTTTATTTTATTTTACTTTTATTAATTTTAATGTTTTACCTACGTGACTTTACTGAAAACACCTAAGAATATGCAACTTAGTTTGTAGACGCCAGGGTACTGTATGTCTGGAACCACATCTTTTACAGACGGGACCAGATCACGGATTTTATGTACTGTGTTGAATCGGACCTGGATCTTGTGTTTTATCAGGATTTTGGAGATCTTTTTTGTGACCCCAGCAATGTAGGGTAAGGTGATGGTCTTGAAAGGCTCCTCAACAGGATCCTTCTTGATGGTTTGAGTGATGGCTTTGCGGATTGTGTAGTCGGAGTAACCATTAGCCTTAAGAGCTTGGCGTACGTGTTTGAGTTCACTGGCAATATGTTCCTGGTCGGATATGCATTGGGCTCTATGGTATAGAGTCTTGATGAGGGAATTTTTCTGGGATGGATGGTGGTGGGAATCCGGTTTTAGGTAAGCATCCGTATGGGTGACTTTCCTGTAGACATAGTGGCTCATTGAACCATCAGGTCTCCTTTTAATTAGGACATCCAAAAAGGGTAGCTTGCCATCTTTTTCGACTTCCATGGTGAATCTGATGGCTGGGTGTATGGAATTGATGTGGTGGAGAAATTGGTCTAGAGCAGGCCGGCCATGTGGCCAGATGACAAGTGTCATCTACGTATCTCTTCCATAAGGTCGGGCGTAGAGTGGCAGTCTGGATGGCGTCAGTCTCAAATTTCTCCATGAACACGTTGGCTACAACCGGAGATAGGGGGGAGCCCATTGGGGTGCCCTCAGTTTGCTTGTAGAAAGTTCCATTCCAGGTGAAGTATGTATTGGTTAAGCAGTGTCTCACCAGGGGGGGTACCCCAGCGTTCAGTCCTTGATGAACCAAGTCTTAAATGATTGCGATGGTGTCAGGTACAGGAACTTTGGTGAATAAGGAAACCACATCAAAACTGACAAGCAGGTCGTCTGGGGACAGGGAAATCCCCTTGATTGTCGATACCAGGTCAGTAGAGTTTAGTACCGCAGAGGTGGTTTTTCCAGTGAAAGGCCGTAGGATTTCAGACAAAAAACGAGCCAGTTTGTAGGTGGGGGAGTTGATAGTAGAGACAATGGGACGAAGAGGTGTATCTTCTTTATGTATCTTTGGCAAGCCGTATAATCTTGGTGGCCTGGATGCAGAAGGTTTCAACGAGAACTGTTTGGTCTGATCAATTAATGCGGTTGAAGCAGAAATTATTTTGTTGGTTTTAGAAACGAGGCTGTTGGTGGGGTCTCTTTTTATTTTTGTATAGCTGCCATCATTGAGTAGTTCTTGAATTTTGTTGTTGTATTCTATTTTGTCCATGATGACAGTGGCATTGCCTTTGTCGGCTGAGAGGATGACAATGTCATCCCTCTTTTTTAATTGAGCTAATTAAAAACGCTCATCTTTGCTGATGTTGCTAGCTGGCATCTTAGCGTTTTTGAGGGTTGCAGAGATTTCAGATCTTGCTACGTCTGCAGCGATGTGATTCAGGCCCTTGAGAGCTACATCTACTCTAGCAATTATAATGCTAAACGAATTCTGTCTAGAACTAGCTTAGCTCTTATCTCAGAGAAAATCAGACTTACGCGCACCGATCTAGATCAGTTAGACAAGACACTCTACAAATCACACTTATCTTTGAGTGCAACAATGCCCATATCAGATTGGGAACATGTAGACAAAATGACTACCTCTTCAGCTGCCGCTATGTCGACCAAATGTAAGGACAACTTGATTTCCAAATTCAACCGCCTCAAACAAGAGATCGGACCCACACATTGAAAAGCTAGACGTTAACAAAGTCGTAATTAAGGTCTGAAATCCGTTTTAGCTAAAGGACTAAACTTTGCAGTCACACCTAGACACATACCAGTTGATGCTGCTAATCCTGCATAATGCACGGACATAAGTAGTACTATTCACATACCTGTGTAATAAAAGGACTCGGACACTTCCTTCTGTCTTCGTGTCTTTTATTGGGTTCTCGTCCTCACCCACACGGCACTCTGTTATAACTCTGTATTTGTAGCCCCCGGCTATTCACTGCTATTATAGCTCCTTCTTCCCTCTGACTCTCTGCTTCATCTACTGTAACCTCCTCCCTGCAGACTCGCTGCTACCTCTATGCAGACTCCCGCTGCTACCCCTATGTGCAGACCATCTGGCTGCTACCGTATGCAGACCCGCTGCTGACTCTCTGTGCAGCCCCGCTGCTGACTGCAGCCTCCTCGCTGCTTCGGGTCGGTCACCGCTGGCCAACGGTGCCGATCCTCGCTCCCCCGTGTTCGTGGCGATCTCGCCACCCTCCGCTTCGCCCTTCGTGGCCTCTCTCTGTTCCTGGTTCCCCGTCACTCCCTATCCTCTTCCGGTTCCCCTCCTTCTATACTCAACCCCTCTCCCCCTCACGTGACCTAACTCCTCCCCTCATGACGGCACCTCCGGAGGGCCGTTTACACCCGCATTACATCACCCTCCCCCATAAAGAAAATCCAGCCGACCTCGGCTGAATTGCAACCTGAAAAGCAATGCGGGTGTAAAGGGCCAACACGTAAAAAGACACGAAGCATGCAAGAACAATATAACAATGAACACAACACAACACAATCTAATGAAACGTGAGGGATTTCGAGCGAGTACGGGTAGCCGGGCCGTCCCGGACGGTCGGCAGCCCACCCGCCGAGCGGGAACGTGGAAGGGTTTTAGGGGCGACGGGCGCAAGTTCTTCCGTCGCCATTGGAGGCCCGCCACTGTCCCGCTCGCGTCCAGAGACATCCCGTACTCGCGTCCGCGGAGGGATAGGAAGAGCTGCAGGTCCCGTGGGTTCCGCGGCACCGGTCGGCATCCCACGAGCGGAACGTCCTCCTCCCTGCGCTGTCACGGCCGGCTTGTCTGTGAAGGGTACGACAGGCGCTTTCGCAAGGTCAGCAGACACAGGCAAGGGCGAGTCGGCAGCAACAGACCCCGGCAAGGCAACTTCGGGAGATGACGCATCCGGCCGCGGGGCAATGTATGGCTTCAACCGGGATGTATGCACGAACCAGCGCCGTGAACCAACCTGAACACGCGCCGACTGTGGGTTGGGAACCTCAATGAGGCGGACCGAACCTTGCCACGGTTTGTGTAATTTAGGAGAGGTACCTGGCCGCACCTGTGGGCAATGAAGCCAGGCCAGGTCCCCCTTCTTCCAGGGGCACTCCCCCTTCGAACGTCGGGCACACCGCTCATTCCTGGCCTGAGCTTTGGCTGTAGCCATGCGGGCTCTTTCCCTCGCCTCAGTGACACGGCGAACGTTGTCCTGAATATACTCAGGAAGAGGCTTAACAGGCCCCCTCGCACCGGTTCCCAACTGCTCATTAATCGGCGGCACATTCTCACGGCCGTACATAAGGAAGAACGGCGAGTATCCAGTAGCCGCGTGCGGCGTCATGCGATACGCCGAAAGCACCCCAGGGATATGCAAATCCCAATCAGATTGATTTTCCCCGACTGTATGGCACAGCATGGCGGACAGAGTCCGATTCAACCGTTCCACCATCCCATCCGTTTGTGGGTGGTAGGGGGACGTCCGTATCTTTTTAGTTCCCAAAGCCGCACACACCTCCCCCAACAATTTGGACGAAAAGTTACGCCCCTGATCTGTAAGGAGCCTCTCCGGCGCCCCCTTGTCCATTACATACCCAAATAGAAAGGCGTCAGTGATAGACGCCGCTGACTGGTCAGGCAAAGGCCAGGCCATCGGCCAGCGAGAGAGGTACTCCACCCCCACCAGTAAATACTTATTTCCCTTAGCGGATGGCGGAAAGGGTCCCAAATATCTAACGCCACCAGCTCATTAACCCGAGATACTTGAATCGATTGTATCGGCGGAACATATGGATGTTTAGGTGGTTTACGGCGGGCACAATCGGGACACGCGCGAACGTGACCGACGACATCCGTCGTCATGCCGTGCCAATAATAGTCTCGTTGCAGCGTCAATAGGGTTTTCTGCACCCCCAGGTGTAAAAGTGTGTCACAGTGCAAAGATCTAATCAACTCGTACCGCAATGACGCAGGCACAACGAGACGCCAGTGTTCCTGTATCCCTTCCCTCCACATCAGTAACCCATCTCGGAGAGCAGTTTCCGAAATACCACCCGCACCGAGTTCCTTACCCGCCTTCTCCGTTCGTTTTCGTAACGACACCAAAGAATCGTCCAACATTTGCTCCCGAATCCACACAGACCTCGGAAGACGCAAAATCCCGTCAGCCGGTCCCCCATCAACCGGTCCCGGTGTAAGCGGAGTTTCGAGAACATCCACCGCCAGCGCGACAGGCTGAGGGGGGGGCTGAGTCGGTCCACACCTATGCGTCCCCGACGCACACGCACAAGGGGATCGTTGCGGCAACCTGGACAGTGCGTCCGCGTTAGCGTGACGCACACCCTTCCGATGGTGAATTTGGAAGGAGAATTCTTGCAACGTGTCCAGCCATCTCGCCAATTGTCCGGATGGCTGGTCCATCTTAAGAGCGTACTGTAAGGCCGCATGGTCCGTGCGGACAATAAACGACCGACCGTACAGATACGGTCGAAATTGGCGGAGAAAAAACACAATAGCCAAAAGTTCCCTGCGAGTGACGCAGTAACGGGTTTCCGCGGGAGACAAAACTCGACTCCCATACGCCACCACACGCTCAACACCACCTTTTGACTGGGACAACACCGCCCCAATACCAGTGTCACTCGCATCAGTATCCAGAATGAAGGGATGTTCAAAATCCGGATAATCCAACGTCGGCGCAGTAGCCAGTAAATCGCGCAGGCTCCGAAACGCCGCCTCCTCCGGCGGTCCCCACACAAATTTATGCCCCTTCCCAGTAAGGAGATGCAAAGGCCTGGCGATAGTAGCGAAATTCGGAACAAACCTCCGATAATATGAGGCGAACCCCAAAAACCGACGCACATCACCCACCGTGGCCGGGGTTGCCCAATCCCGGACACAAGCAGTTTTCTCTGGATCCGTGGCCACCCCGTCCGCACTAACAATATGTCCCAAGTATCGAACGGAGCGTTGCAGTAAATGACATTTCTTAGGCTTGAATTTCAATTTAGCAGAACGCATTCTGGCGAATACAGCCTCCAACCGCAGTAAATGCTCATCAAATGTGCGGCTGAAGACTATAATATCATCTAAATAAATGAGACATGTCTCCCACTGCAACCCCGTCAACACCAACTCCATCAACCTCTGAAAAGTGGCAGGGGCAGCATTCAACCCCATCGGAAGACAGTTAAATTGGAATAACCCCTGCGGCGTACGGAAAGCTGTCTTTTCTCGCGAGGGCTCGTCAAGGGGGAGCTGCCAGAAGCCCGAAAAGAGATCTAGCGTTGAAAAAAACTTAGCCCCTGACAAGGCGTCGAGAGAATCGTCCATACGCGGCAGGGGATACGCATCTGCCACCGACACTTTATTCAGCTTCCGAAAATCCACACAAAATCGCAATTTACCATCCTTCTTTTTAACCAACACAACAGGCGCGCCCCATGGGCTATTAGACGGAGATATAATATCCGCTTTCAACATGTCTTCCACTGCCCCTCGAACATGCTCACGCTCAGCCGGACTCATCCGACGCGAGTTCAACCGGATAGGGGCAGCGTCCCCCGTGTCGATATGATGAGAGAGAAGCGAGGTGCGTCCCAAGTCCAAATCGTCCGAGCTAAACACATCGGAATAGCTCGATAATAATTTATGAATCGCACAACGCTGCTCGGTGGAAAGGGCCGAATTTTCCCCACATAATTCGGCGATCCAACGATCATCAACCCCTCCATCGTGTGAAACACCACCCACAAGCCCCCCGTCCGGCAGGTCACTCTGGGCCGTAAACGCCGTAGTGGCATGTGCCACAACGGTACCAGCTGGCACACACACGCTTTCAGCACTCGCATTTAACACCTGTAAAAACGGGCGCTGATCTGGACGGACAATAGTTTGCGCCCCTACCAGCGCTAAGCCGCCCGTAACCGCGGCGCACGGCGACAGCAAAATCCCAAAAGCACCCTGCCGACCCGGAACCGGCTTCCGGTATCGTAAGGGAATGAGCATCTGAGAGCCAGGTGGAATATCAACCGAAACTTCCGATAGCGCCTGCACCTGGGCGACAGGAGCCGGTCGCCCCCAGGCGGACTGTAAAAATTCCAATTTCCGGCCCCCCGGTAGTTCTATGCAATTTTCATTGATTCTAATTAGAATGGGCATCTTAGCCAAAAAATCCGTACCCAACAGGCAAGGAACCGCCAGGGACCTCGAAATCAAAACAACGCCCGAGGCCGAGACACCCCCGATAGAAATGTTAGCGTCCACCTGTCCCACGATGCCCATACTACCCCCGTTCGCAGCGATGCAGGAAGCGTAAGCCGGCCTCACGGCCCCCGGTGGGATGTTCAAAGATGGAATATCACATCCGAAATAATGGTCGCGGACGCACCGGAATCCACCAAAATACGTACGTCCACCCCCTTGGATGGACCCAGGTACAGTGGACGAACCGGTAGCGGCCGCGACAACCCGCCGAGCCAGCTTACGCCACTGCGTTATCGAGCGACAAGGCTCAGATACTGGCCTCCCGTATTTTACAACATCCGCGTCGCATAACAACGGCGATGAGTGAGGTGTCAGGCCTTGCCGGGTGTCTGGTGCGCACCGACTTGCCTGTGCCGGAGGGTCTTTCTTTGGGGCGTCCGCTGTCGAGGCCTCCTGCTGGGGCGGCCCCGGAACCCGGGCCCAGCAGTCCCTGGCATAGTGGCCCCGACGGCCGCAGCGGAAGCAGTCGACGTCGGGGCGGCGCGCAGCGGGCACCCCGTCCCGACGCGGCCGCGCCGGCGGCGGAGCCCGCGGCCCTGGCCCGCTTCGAGCCGGCCACGGAGTGGAGGCGGCCGACAACTCCTTTGGGCCGGTCGCATCCGGCACGTACACGGCCTTCGTAGGGTCCCACCCTACGGCCCCCCCATCGACGACAGGACCGCCCGTCCACGCCGTCACCTGTTTCCAGCGGCGGAGATTGAACTGGGCGTCCAAACACTTGGCCGTGTGATGCCGCCGCCACGAAGCCGTTCGGCAGGCACCAAATCCCCGACCTCGCCACCACCAAGCAACGGAGCCGACCCCGCGTCCCCCTCACCTCACCTCACATGAACACACCCGCACTCATTTCCCCCCCCCCCATAGAGCTCCGAGGGGAGGTCGCCTGGCCGACCGGTTTTTATCCGAGAGACCCTTATCGGGATTAATTCTCACGGTTTCCGGCGATCAGGGGATTGGATGACCTCCCCCGTGCTACGTGGCACCGCGGCGCTGCGGCCGGCCTTAATATGGTGTGGTCGCGGCGTGGGGCATTCGGCCACCGCGGTTGAAGCGCATCTCCCCCCACACACACTCCCACGGGTCGACGGGGCGAGCAGGGGAGGCACGGGACAGCATGA
>NW_026891986.1:0-15000 GCF_015708825.2 Lethenteron reissneri
AGCTGTACATCGGAGATCGTCAAAGAAGAGATCGTTTATGCAGATGCAACATCACGATTGTGAATGACCTTTCAGTACATATTTTTGTTATCTTCACAATTCAATTTTTACACGGTAATATGCATTCACTCACATTAACATGCAGTCACTCTCACAACTTTGTGCTACGGCTCATTAAATGTTTGTTTCATTATTATTGTATATTGTATCTTATCTTATTCTTGTATGGATGTCTGTTTAGCTATTCGTATATGAGCATAAATTTGCTGTTTTTTATTGAAAATGTAATATTGATATCTCAAAAACCTGATGTGATAGACAAAAACTGATGCCAGATTTGGAATCAGCACCCCAAAATAAAACCGTTGGAATACCTTATGCCAGAAAAAGTGTGTTGACCAGTGTTATCAGAGTGTGTTTTTTGTTTACATTTTGACCGCAAGTATTGTGGTTAATGCAGTTACACGAATCCTCGTAAAAAGGTTTCAGTTTTGTTGCCAGAAAAAAGGGGAAAACCCCTATTATTACTATTATTACATTTTGGTACTGGCAAACAAGGTCTAATGATGTATTTTTGTTGTCCATGTCATGCACATCCGTCTGTGGAGTGACTCATGCAGCCAGCTGTGGCTGCAGGGTTCTGGTAGTACATATTGTGAAAATTCCGTCACAGTTCCAATGATCGCTGTTTCATTGCTTTCATGGCTTTATTTTGGTGATTTCGAAAAGTGTATTGGTTTAGCCATGTTTGTGTTGTTGTAGTACAGAGTTAGACTGATGGCCTTAATCTAAGTTGTCTTGTGGTTGTTGTTGTTGGTTGTTTCACAGCGTTGGTGTACGGTGTATTTTCTGCAATATTTTCCTGTCTTTTCTTGGATTTTCTGTTTGCACTCAGTCACACATTCACTTTAAGATGTTTTCTTGTTCATGTTTTAGTTTTTGTCTGTTGCGGTTGCACCCGATTCAAGAGCCGAATGGCTCACAGGGCTACACCTAATCAATGAACTTGAACTGTCGTGTACGCGTGTCTGTTGTGTCTGCTGTGTTCCGCCCGTACTCACAATGCACCGTCACGTGAATCGTCTCCGAGGCAACGGTCTCGCTCCGGCCGCCCGGCATGGTGTAGTTGACCACGCAGCGATACCCGGCTCCCACGTCCCGCCTCTGCAGTTGGTAGTGCAGGACGGACGTCACGGCGAAGGTGCCATCGGACTCCGTCGCCACCTTCCTCGTCACTTTCACGTCTAGCGGCGCACACACACAGACAAAGATCCCCGCGTGGCCTTAACAGGCTGTAGGGGCAAGTGCTGTTAGCGAGTGTCACACGAGGGGGTGGGTGGCCAGCACCACGCCCTGCCGGCTTTGTCTCCGCAGTGGCGATGTTTACTCCCTGCAACACGTAGCAGTATACACTACACTATACATTACACTATACACTACACTATACACTACAATACACTATACACTACACTATACACTACACTACGCACTACACTACTATACACTACACTACTATACACTACACTATACACTACATTATACACTACACTACTATATACTACACTATACACTACACTATACACTACACTGTACACTACTATACACTACACTACTATATACACTACACTACACACTACACTATACACTACACATACACACTACTATCACTACACTACACACTACTTTACACTACACTATACACTACTATACACTACACTATACACTACACTACACACTACTATACACTACACACTACTATACACTACACTACTAACTATACACTACTATACACTACACTACTACACACTACACTATACACTACACTCTACACTACACTATACACTACACTACACACTACTATACACTACACTACTACACTATACACTACTATACACTACTATACACTACACTACTACACACTACACTATACACTACACTATCGCAGACATATTCACCGGACAGATACGTGTGTAGTGCCATAGGAGGGGAGGGCTGCTGGAGGCTCTGGGATCCGAGGCAGAGAAGCCCTCGGCGCCAGGCGCTGGGATCCCAGGCACCCCAGACAGTTAAGCCCCTTGGCGCCACCAACAGGGGGGCTGTGTGTGCTCTGTGGGATATCTGGGGGCGCACACAACCCCACCCCTCGTTGGGCACGAGGGCATATAAAGGGCAGCTCCCTGGCCGATCGGGGCCAGTTGTAGCTCAAGACCCGAGACCAGCCAGCTTAGGACCCTGTACCCCCTCGTCCCGCTTGTCCTTGTAAGGGCCGGGACGCTGTGAGGGCCAGTGGTGGGACTCTGGGACTCCCGGCTCTACGTCCTTGTGAGGGCGAGTTCCGAGGGAAGCCAGAGTCCAGACCCGCACCTTGGCTGGGTCGGGTTAGGTAGCCTCCCCTAGGGTAGTTGTAGCCGGAGGACCCCAGAGTGTAGCCAGAGCAGTGTACCTAGGCTGTGTACCTAGGATGTGTACCTAGGCTGTGTCGCTAGGCTGTGTACCTAGGCTGTGTACCTAGGCTGTAACAGAGTATCAGGAGTGTTGGAGTGTTGTATTGTAATAAAGAGTTACCTCTACAAGTGTCTCCGGAACCCATTACACATTCACCAGCGGATATTCACCGACAGATACATTCACCAGCAGATCTACCTACCAGGTGATGGCCGCAGGGGCAGGGAATCCTTGTACCAGGTGATGAGGGGCTCTGGGTAAGCGTTGCGCACAAAACATTCACCGATCTGCAAGAGAGGGAAACAGACCAACACATGCAACAAAGATCCCCCGTGTAGCCTTAACAGACTGTAGGGGCAAGTGCTGTTAGCGAGCAACTATGAAGGCCAGAACGGCACACGAGAAGGTGGGTGGCCAGCACCACGCCCGGCCGCCTTTGTCTCCCCAGTGGCGATGTTTTTACGCACTGCACCAGGTATTTATTTGAGGCTGAGTCGACCTAGGGGAGGCACAGAACCTCTTAGCGCGTCGCGCCACGAACCTGGCGACCCAAGTTCGATTCCCACTCACGGCCAACATCAGTGACGATTATCTGAACCGGTTCTGAGCCTCCCCTAGGTCGACTCAGCCTCAAAGGAATACCTGGTGCAGTGTGCACACATCGCCACTAGGGAGACAAATGCAGCCGGGTGTGGTACACTACTACACTACTATACAATACACTACTATACAGTACACTACTGTACACTACTATACTACTATACTATTCACCACTCTACTATACACTACTATACTACACACTACACTATACACTAATATACACTACTATACTATACACTACTATACTATACCATAATATACTATACACTACTCTACTATACACTACTATACTCTACACTACTATACTATACACTACTATACCATACACTACTATACACTACACTACTATACACTACTATACTATACACTACACCACTATACACTACTATACACTACACTACTATACACTACTATACAGTACTATACACTACACTACTATACACTACACTATACACTACACTACTATACATTACACACTACCCACACTACATACTATACACTACACTACTATACACTACACTATACACTACACTACTATACCACTACACTACTATACTTCACACTACTATACACTACACTACTATACACTACACTATACCACTACACTACTATACACTACACTACAATACAACTACACTACTATACACCTACACTACTATACACTACACTATACACTACACTACCATACACTACTATACACTACCACACTACACTATACACTACACACTACACTATACACTACACTATACAATACACTACCTATACACTACACTATCACTAAACTATACACTACACTATACACTACACCTAGACACTACACTATATACTACATACTATACACTACACTATACACTACACTACTAACACTACACTACCTATACACTATACATTACACACTACCACACTACACATACTACTGTAATGCGGGCCGGTAAACAGGCCTCGCGGATATGATGTAACTGGGGGTGGAGTTAGGTCACGTGGGGGAGAAGAGAAAGCTCTTAAGGGCGGTAACCGGAAGAGACGAGGGGAGAGTGTGAGAATAAGACGGGAGGAGGCCACGCAGGTGGAGAGTGGCACGATCGCCACACGACGGGACTCGGCACCATTGGCCAGCGGTGTCCGGGCACGGGGGAACCAGAGAGCAGCGGTGGGGCTGCAGAGAGAGCAGCTGAGAGACTGCACCAGAGGCGGAGAGGCTGAGAGGAGAGCCAGCAGCGCAGCTGTATCGGGAGCGAGGAGAAAAGGCTACGTGAGCGACGGCAGCTGCCAAGCTGGAGACGGAGAAGGCTCTGAGCGAGGGCCGTGTGGGGCAAAGTTGTAAAGAACCCAAATAAAGGACAACGGAGACAGACAGTGAAAGAGTCCTTTATTACACTGGTGTCAGAAGTTAAACGGCATGTCAAACAGCTCAGAAGAAAGAATATTCCTGCACCATCGTCTGCTACATCATCCGACGACGACGACCTTCCTCAGGCAGTGGACCTGCCTACGATGGAGGAGGAGATCCGAGCGGGAACGAGTACGGGTCCGGGAGGTTAAGATGTCGCCGCGTCGGTGGACCCGTCCGCGCCGGAGGACGCTGACTTACGATGGAGGCAGATGGCGGAGCAGCTGGAGACCTTGAAAACCGTACTGGTGCAACTGTGCGACCTCGTCACGCCGGCGACGGCGTCGGGGAGGCCCGGGGGTGATCGGCAGGCCGCGGTCTTGCCTGCGCTGCCAGCGCCATCTGCCACGCGGCACGAAGACGCCATCTTGGGCGTGGCAAGAGAAGAACGGCGGGAAGCCGCCATCTTGCGCCCTCCGCGGTGGGGGGCCGCCATCTTGGACACGTTGCGGTGCGACGCCATCTTGAATATGCCACACGACGAGTCACCTGCAGAAGACGGCGCAGCAAGGAGTCGCAGCCGTCACTTGACAACTGTAAAAGAATTCTCCATCGGTGGCGACTGGAGTGCTTTCGCCTGCAGATTTTTGGCGGCGGTGCGCTCCGCCAGGTGGACTGACGCAGAGGCCCTGGAAGTTCTGACAACTCTTCTCGACGACGAGTCGGTGCGATTCTTCCGTTCTATAAAGGCCGAAAAAAAGAAGACCTTGAGAGGAGTTTTTGATGAGATGGCGGATGCGTACGAGCCGCCGGATGATGCTCACCGCCGGTTCGTTCAACGCCAGCGGGCACCCGAAGAATCGCCGGTGGCATACAGGGGTGCTGTCTTGGAGTTAGCCATGGCCGCATACCCGGAGACGGAGCCTGACCTACTCGAACCCCTAATTTTGGGCAAGATGCTCGAGCTGTCCAGGGATTTGGGGATCCCTATGCCGGTGTGTGGCCATGAAAAGCTGACATCCCGGGCGGCCGCGAAGTGTCTTGATGCCCAATTTAATCTACGCCGCTGGAAGCAAGTCACGGCGTGGACGGGGGGGCCCATCCTCAAGCGAGGTGCCTTGGCGTGGGATCCCAAGAAGGCGGTGTACGTTCCTGACGGGGGGGGCCCGCAGGAGCTGACAGCCGCCTCTGCGTAGTGGTCGGCCCGCGGTGGACCGGGGCCGCGATCTGCGCCGCCGACGCGGGAGCGTCGGGATGGGGGGCCTGCGGTGCGGCGCAACGACATCGAGTGCTTCCGCTGCGGTCGTAAGGGCCATTACGCCAGGGACTGCTGGGCCCGTATCCCAGGACCGCCCCAGCAGGATGCCTCGACAGCGGACGTGCCGAGAAAGGACCCTCCTGGAAAGGCAAGTCGGTGCGCACCAGACACCCGGCAAGGCTTGACACCTCATTCATCACCATTGCCACGCGATCCGGGTGTTGTTAATAACGGGAGGCCATCGACTGGGCCATGTCGCTCAGTAACGCAGTGGCGTAAATTGGCACGGCGGGTTTTCGCGGCCGCTACTGGTTCGTCCACTGTCCCGGGTTCTATACAGGGGGTTGACGTGCGCATTTTAGTGGACTCCGGTGCGTCCACGACCATTATATCGGATGTCATTTTTCATCTGTTGGGCATCCCACCAGAGGCCGTGCGTCCGGTTTACGATTCCTGCGTTGCGGCAAACGGGGGTAGCATAGGCATTGTGGGCCAGGTGGACGCTAATATATCTATCGGGGGAGTGTTGCCCTCGGGAATTGTATTGATCTCGAGGTCCCTTGCGGTTCCATGTTTGTTGGGAACTGATTTTCTGGCCAAAATGCCCATTCTAATTAGAGTTAATCAAAACTGTATCGCATTACCGGGGGGTCGAAAAATTACTTTTCTGCCGTCGCCCTGGGGGCGACCTGCCCCGGTCTGCCAGGTGCAGGCGTTGTCCGAGGTATCTGTTGATATTCCACCTGGCTCGCAGATGCTTATCCCCTTGCGATATCGGAAACCTGTACCTGGTCGGGAGGGAGCAACTGGGGTTTTGTTATCGCCGTCCGCTACCATAACGGGCGGATCGGTGCTCGTCGGGGCGCAGACTATTATCCGGCCGGACCAGCAGCCATTTTTGCAGGTGCTTAATGGGAGTACGGAAAATGTGTGTGTGCCGGCTGGAACGGTTGTGGCACATGCCACTACGGCGTTTACAGCCCAGGATTATCTGGGCCGCCGGGAGATGGTTGCCAGGGTTTCGGGCCCTGCGGCCCCAGATAATCGCTGGATCGCCGAACTGTGCGGGGAAAATTCTTCCCTTTCCGGGAAACAGCGTTCCGCGCTTCGCGCGCTATTGTTGAGTTCTTCCGATGTGTTTAGCTCCGACGATCTGGACTTGGGACGCACCTCCCTGCTTTCCCATCATATTGACACAGGGGACGCTGCTCCTATTCGGTTGAACTCGCATCGGATGAGTCCGGCGGAGCGAGATCATGTGCGAGGGGCAGTGGATGACATGTTGGCTGCGGACATAATATCTCCATCTATCAGCCCATGGGGCGCGCCTGTTGTCTTGGTTAAAAAGAAAGACGGGAAATTGCGATTTTGCGTGGATTTTCGGAAATTAAATAAAGTGTCCGTGGCAGATGCGTACCCCCTGCCGCATATGGACGATTCCCTCGATGCCTTGTCGGGGGCTAAATTCTTTTCGACGCTGGATCTCTCTTCGAGATTCTGGCAGCTTCCCTCGATGAGTCCTCGCGGGAAAAGACTGCTTTCCGTACGCCGCAGGGGTTATTTTAATTTAATTGTCTTCCGATGGGGTTGAATGCTGCCCCCGCCACATTTCAGAGGTTGATGGAACTGGTATTAACGGGGTTGCAGTGGGAGACATGTCTGATATATTTAGACGATATTATCGTCTTCAGCCGCACATTTGACGAACATTTACTGAGGTTGGAGGCGGTGTTCGCCAGGATGCGCTCCGCCAATCTGAAATTTAAACCTAAGAAATGTCACCTACTGCAACGGTCCGTGCGCTATTTGGGACATATAGTTAGTGCAGACGGGGTTGTCACGGATCCGGACCAAGACGGCGTGCGTCCGTGACTGGCCAACCCCGGCCACGGTGGGGGATGTGCGTCGTTTTTTGGGGTTTGCCTCATATTATCGTAGGTTTGTTCCCAACTTTGCAACGATCGCGAGGCCTCTGCACCTCCTTACGGGTAAAGGACGGAAATTTGATTGGGGACCACCGGAGGAGGCGGCGTTTCAAGGCCTGCGCGATCGGTTGGCTACGGCGCCGACGTTGGACTATCCAGATTTTGATCACCCCTTCATTCTGGATACGGACGCGAGTGACACGGGCATTGGGGCCGTGTTGTCCACAGTCCAAAGGTGGTGTGGAGCGCGTGGTGGCGTACGGTAGCTGGGTTTTGTCCCCCGCCGAAACCCGCTACTGCGTCACTCGCCGGGAACTTTTGGCTATTGTCTATTTTCTCCGCCAATTTCGACCGTATCTCTACGGCCGTTCATTTATTGTGCGCACGGATCATGCGGCTTTGCAGTATGCCCTGAAGGTGGACCAGCCATCCGGCCAGTTGGCGCGATGGTTGGACACGCTGCAGGAGTTTTCCTTCCAAATTCAACATCGGAAGGGGGTGCGTCACGCCAATGCGGACGCGTTCTCTAGGTTGCCGCAGCGATCCCCTTGCGCGTGCGCGTCGGGGACGCATAGGTGTACGCCGATCCAACAGCCCCCTCGGCCTGTTGCGTTGGCGGTCGAGGTGCCTGAGGCTCCAGAGTGGCCCGGACCGGCCGATGGCATTTTTAACCTTCCAAGGGCTGTATGGATTCGTGAACAAATGCTGGATGACTCATTGGGGACCCTGCGGAGTCGAGCTGCGAAGGAGAGTGGGGGACTGGGTTCCGGCGGTACGCCGGGAACCGCTCTCCGCGACGGACTGCTGATGTGGAGGGAAGGGTTACAGGAACGCTGGCGTCTTGTTGTACCGGCATCCTTGCGGTACGAATTGATTAGGACTCTGCATTGCGACACGCTACTACATCTGGGGGTGCAGAAGACCCTATTGACGTTGCAGCGAGATTACTTTTGGCACGGCATGACGACGGATGTCGTCGGGCACGTTCGCGCGTGTCCCGAGTGTGCCCGGCAGAAGCCGCCTAAACACCCATATGTACCACCAATACAGTCTATTCAGGTGTCTCGAGTTAATGAGCTGGTGGCGTTAGATATTTTGGGACCCTTCCCGCCATCCGCTAAGGGGAATAAATACTTGCTAGTTGGGGTGGAGTACCTCTCCCGCTGGCCGATGGCCTGGCCCTTGCCCGACCAGTCGGCGGCGTCTATTACGGACGCCTTTCTATTCGGGTACGTTATGGACAAGTGGGCGCCGGAGAGGCTCCTCACGGATCAGGGCCGAAATTTTTCTTCGAAATTGTTGGGGGAGGTGTGCGCGGCTCAGGGAACTAAAAAGATCCGGACATCCCCCTCCCACCCGCAAACGGATGGCATGGTTGAACGGCTGAATCGGACTCTGTCCGCCATGCTGTGTCACACGGTGAATGAAAAACAAGCGGATTGGGATTTGCATATCCCTGGGGTACTCTCGGCGTACCGGATGACGCCGCATGCGTCTACGGGATATTCGCCGTTTTTTTCTTATGTACGGTCGCGAAAATGTGCCGCCGATGGATGTGCAGTTGGGGACAGGAGTGAGGGGACCTACTAAACCTCTTCCTGATTACATTCAGGACACCGTTCGCCGCGTCACTGAGGCGCGGGAAGGGGCCCGCATGGCAATGGCCAAAGCCTAGGCCCGGAACGAACGGTGCGCTCGACGCTCAAAGGGGAAGTGCCCCTGGAACGTGGGGGATATGGCCTGGCTGCATTGCCCGCAGGTGCGGCCAGGGACCTCCCCTAAATTACATAAACCATGGCAGGGGCCTGTTCGGCTTATCGAGGTTCCCAACCCGCAGTCTGCACGCGTTCGGTTCAGATCTCGGCGCTGGTACGTCCATACGTCTCGCTTGAAACCATATGTGGCCCCTCGAACAGATGCGTCATCTCCTGATGTTGCCTTGCCTGTTGCTGCCGACGCACCCTTGGCGGTGCCTGTTGACCCTGCAAGAGCGCCTGTCGTGCCTTTTACAGACAAACCAGCCGTGACACCGCAGGAGACAGGGGACTCTGTTCGGGGTGGGCCTACCACGGCTGCGGGGACACCGAGCCCCGCCGCCCTTCCGACCCCGCCACAGACACGATTGCGGGACACCCCAGACTCTGGTCCTTCTGGGAAACGGGACCGTGGCGTTGGCGGGCCTCCAATAGCGACAGGCAGTTTTGAACCTGTCGCTCCTAAAACCCCGTCGCGTTCTCGGTCTGCAGGGGGGCCGCCGCCCGTCCGGGACGGGCCGGCGACCCGCACGCGGTCGAAGTCCCTTACTTTTCGTTGATTGATACTGTTCTTGTTCTTGTTGTTATTGTTATATTTATTGTATGCTTCGTTGTCCTTGCATGTCTGATGGTTGGTGGTCGCCCGCATTACTTGTGGTTGCTTAGCCGAGGACGGCTGAAATTTTCTCCACGGGGGAGGGTGGTGTAATGCGGGCGTAAACGGCCTCGCGGATATGACGTAACTGGGGGAGGGGTTAGGTCACGTGGGGGGAGAAGAGAAAGCTCTTAAGGGCGGTAACCGGAAGAGACGAGGGGAGAGTGTAAGAATAAAGACAGGAGGAGGCCACGCAGGGCAGAGGGTGGAGAGTGGCACGATCGCCACAAGACGGGAGGAGGCACCGTTGGCCAGCGGTGTCCGGGCACGGGGGAACCAGAGAGCAGCGGTGGGGCTGCAGAGAGAGCAGCTGAGAGACTGCACCAGAGGCGGAGAGGCTGAGAGGAGAGCCAGCAGCGGAGCTGCATCGGGAGTGAGGAGAAGGCTACGTGAGCGACGGCAGCTGCCAAGCTGCCGAGCGGGAGACGGAGAAGGCTCTGAGCGAGGGCCGTGTGGGGCAAAGTTGTAAAGAACCCAAATAAAGGACAACGGAGACAGACACAGTGAAAGAGTCCTTTATTACACTACTATACACTACTATACACTATACACTACACTATACACTACACTATACACTACTATACACTACTATACACTATACACTACACTATACACTACACTATATACGAACCCACGACCTCCTGTGCACCAGGCGAGGTAGTCAACATCTCCCAACTAAAACTAAACCACGTTAGAATCACGAATCGGTGGCGTCTACAGCACCGCAGCCGGGGGGGGGGGGGGGGGGGTGCGTGCGTCTCCGCAACGCCGTTAAGGTAACAAAGCCACCCCAAGAGACGGAGCAGCGGGAGACGGAGCGACGACAAGGCAGAGTGAGAAATGAAAGAAAGTCCCCGCAGGCCGCGGGCTGCTCACCTTGTGCTGCTGCTGGTTGAGCAGCTTGGGCCACTGGCTCGCAGCCACGGCCACCGTGGGGGCCGCTGGGAGGGACACGGGGGGAGGGGGGAGGGGCCGCTCTGTGCGTCAAACGTCGCTGGGACGTCATCGGCCGTTTGCTTGCGAGTCCAACTTGACTCCGAAACGTCGTGTGTAGTGTAGTGTATAGTGTAGTAGTGTATAGTAGTATAGTAGTGTAGTGTATAGTGTAGTGTATAGTAGTGTATAGTAGTATAGTGTAGTGTATAGTGTAGTGTGGTAGTGTGTAATGTATAGTGTGTAGTCGTGTGTAGTGTATAGTAGTGGTGCTTTACACGCCGTACAACACGTTAGAATCGACAGGAGTAAAGTTTGACTCGCGTGCAAAATCGACTAGCGAGCGTAGACCCCGTAGATCACGACTCGTTCGTCAGTAGAGAATTCGTAAGCGGGTAAGCCCATGTGGTAATGTCCGTAAGTAGGGGAGTCTCTTTTGCGACATCCTTAAGTAGGGGAGTCTCTGTCGTAATGTCCGTAAGTAGGGGAGTTTCTGTAGCAATGTCCGTAAGTAGGGGAGTCTCTTTAGCGACGCCCGTAAGTAGGGGAGTCTCTGTCATAATGTCCGTAAGTTGGGTCTCTGTAGCGACGTCCGTAAGTAGGGGAGTCTCTTTAGCGACGTCCGTAAGTAGGGGAGTCCACGTCGCAACGTCCGTAAGTAGGGGAGTCTCTGCTGTAACGTCCATAAGTAGGGGAGTAGAAAGTGGCCCCGTGCACTCGCTTACAAAAGACCCGCACGCTTGCGGTGGCTTCGGCCACGCCGGCGCGCCCCGCCAGCGCCTGGCAGACGAAGTGGCGCTCGTCAGCGGTCTCCGTCGCGCTCAGCGCCAGCGCGGAGTCGCTGCGCCGAGCGTCGATGCGGCTCTCGTAGCCGGTGCCCACGTCCGCCACGAAGAGTCGCGCGTCGCGGTACGAGATCCTCGTTCGCGAAGATCGTGAAATCTGTGCCGGGGGGGGGGGGGGGGGTTGGAGTCTATGGGCAGTGCTGAGTCTATGTAGCAGTGTTGAGTCTATGGGCAGTGTTGAGTCTATGGTGCAGTGTTGAGTCTATGTAGCAGTGCTGAGTCTATGGTGCAGTGTTGAGTCTATGTAGCAGTGTTGAGTCTATGGTGCAGTGCTGAGTCTATGGGTGACAGTGTGAGTCTCTGGGCAGGGCATACGACGTACGTGGCCGAGCGGTGTGCGTGTGGGTGGGGTGGGGTGGGGGTGGCGCTACTCACGATGAACCACTGGGTGACCACCTCATCGCCCACGGAGCTGGTGACCGTGCAGGGGATCACCAGCGGGCTTCCCAGCTCCACCTCCACCAGCGGGGTCACCGCCACGGAGATCGCCGCTTCGACGCCTGCGGCGATGACGGTCATCGCACGCAAGTCACGCTGCAGACTGTGTATAGTGGTGTAGTGTATAGTGTAGTGTATAGTGTAGTGTATAGTAGTGTAGTGTATAGTAGTGTAGTGTATAGTAGTGTAGTGTATAGTAGTGTAGTGTATGTAGTGTATAGTGTAGTTTATAGTACTGTAGTGTAGTGTATAATGTATTGTGCAGCAGTATATATTAGTGCAGAGTATATTACTGTAGTGTATCGTAGTGTATAGTAGTGTAGTGTATAGTGTAGTGTACAGTGTAGTATATAGTGTAGTGTATAGTGTAGTGTATAGTGCAGTGTATAGTGTAGTGTATAGTAGTGTATAGTGTAGTGTATAGTAGTGTAGTGTATAGTGTAGTGTATTAGTGAAGTGTATAGTGTAGTGTAAAGTAGTGTATAGTGTAGTGTATAGTGTAGTGTGTAGTGTAGTGTAAAGTAGTGTATAGTGTAGTGTATAGTGTAGTGTATCAGTCATCATCACCCTGTACAAGAACAAAGGGGAGAAATCAGACTGTTCCAATTATCGTGGCATAACACTTCTGTCCGTCGCCAGCAAAATCCTCGCAAGAGTACTGCTGAATAGACTGGTACCCGCAATAGCTGAAGATCACCTCCCAGAGACCCAGTGTGGCTTTAGAGCCAACCGGGGAACCACAGACATGGTGTTTGTCCTGAGGCAGATTCAGGAAAAGTGCCGGGAGCAAAACAAAGCACTGTACGTCACCTTTGTGGACCTGACAAAAGCATTTGACACCGTGAGCAGGCAGGGACTTTGGAAAATCCTGGACAAGCTAGGCTGCCCACCGAAGTTCCTCACCATGATCGTCCAGCTTCATGAAGACCAGCTTGGACAAGTCAGACATAGCAACAATCTCTCGCAGCCCTTCACTATTGCAAACGGCGTGAAACAGGGCTGTGTTCTTGCTCCCACGCTGTTCACCATTTTGTTCAGCATGATGCTCCAGCAGGTCACAGAGGACCTCGACGACGCTGATGGCGTATACATCCGTTTTCGTCTCGACGGGAGCGTGTTCAACCTGAGGCGTTTGCAGGCCCACACAAAGACCATGGAGCAACTGATCAGGGAGCTGCTTTTTGCTGACGATGCCGCCCTCCTTGCTCATACAGAGGCAGCTATGCAGCGAATTACGTCCTGTTTCGCGAAAACAGCTCAGATCTTCGGCCTTGAAGTCAGCCTGAGGAAGACTGAAGTTCTTCATCAGTCCGCACCCCATGAGGAGCACCATCCACCAAGCATCTTCATTGAACAAACAGAACTGAAAGCTGTCCACCAGTTCAGCTACTTGGGGTGCGTCATCTCGTCTGACGCCAAGATCGACAACGAAGTCGACAACAGGCTGGCCAAGGCAAACAGTGCATTTGGCAGACTATACAAACGTGTCTGGAACAACAGAAACCTTAAAAGAGCCACAAAGGTCAACGTCTACAAAGCTGTTGTGCTGACAACTCTCCTGTATGGCGCTGAGTCCTGGGTCACGTACCGTCGTCACCTGAGTCTCCTCGAGCGTTTCCATCAGCGCTGCCTCCGCACAATCTTCAATATTCACTGGAGTGACTTCGTCGCCAACACTGAAGTCCTCAAGTCAGCGAAGGTCATCAGCATCGAGGCCATGGTCCTCAAGACACAGCTTCGTTGGGCAGGGCACATCGCCAGGATGGAGAACCACCGCTTGCCTAAGATTGTGCTGTATGGGGAACTGTCCTCTGGCCATCGCGACATAGGGGCACCACGAAAGCGATACAAAGACTCCCTGAAGAAGTCCCTCACTGCTTGCTGCATCGATCACCGTCAGTGGGCAACACAAGCAGCTGATCGCAACTCCTGGCGGCACACAGTCCACCAGGCCACCTCCTTCTTCGAAGATACCCACAGGGCCCGTATGGAGGACAAAAGGAGAAGGAGGAAGAACCATGATCCCTCAGCACCCATCCCAGATGAGACCTATACTTGCAGCTGTTGTGGCAGGACCTGCTTGTCCCGCATAGGCCTCTTCAGCCACCAGCGTGCCTGCAGAAGACGTGGATGTCCTTCCTAGATCTTCGTTCGCGAAGCCAAGCCATGATGATGATGAGTGTAAAGTAGTGTATAGTGTAGTGTATAGTGTAGTGTATAGTAGTGTAGTGTATAGTGTAATGTATAGTAGTGCAGTGTATAGTGTCAGTGTATAGTAGTGTAGTGTATAGTGTAATGTATAGTAGTGCAGTGTATAGTAGTGCAGTGTATAGTAGTGTAGTGTATAGTGTATAATAGTGTAGTGTATAGTGTAGTGTATAGTGTAGTGTAAAGTAGTGTAGTGTATAGTAGTGTAGTGTATAGTGTAGTGTATAGTAGTGTAGTGTATAGTGTAGTGTATAGTGTAGTGTATTAGTGAAGTGTAAAGTAGTGTATAGTGTAGTATATAGTGTAGTGTAAAGTAGTGTATAGTGTAGTGTAGTAGTGAAGTGTATAGTAGTGTGTAGTGTATAGTGTAGTGTATAGTGTATAGTGTAGTGTATAGTGTAATGTATAGTAGTGCAGTGTATAGTAGTGTATAGTGTAGTGTATAGTGTATTATAGTGTAGTGTATAGTGTAGTGTATAGTGTAGTGTAGTGTGAGGTGGGCACGAATCTTCCGCGTCTACAGACGACGATTGACACGGTGAAGCCGAACCACGATCGGATGAGGGGGGGGGGGGGATGCTGCTGGATGCTGCCGATGTTCACGGCGGC
>NW_026891986.1:20000-40412 GCF_015708825.2 Lethenteron reissneri
TTATGTGACCCATCCAGCCACTGCACAACCGCTACATTCACCGTGATGGATTTTAATTAAAACAAATCGCGACAAATCATTATTCAGTCGGGGCCAATCGTTAGAACTCTGATTGATCACAATTGACATGACAACAGGTTGTTTTAGTAACAAGTAAACATGAAAAAGGTGCAGGCCTGCAATTGCCTGTTCACACCACTGCTTTGTGGAAGGGCCTCCCACTCAGGAGAGCTCCATTGAGTCCCTGTCGAGGGCCATTGGGACTTTTTCTTCAACGATGGCCAGACGTCTTGGGGGGGCGGGGTTCGGTGGCGAGCGGCACAGGCAAGGGGGGGGGCACAATGGCGAGAATCTGGCCACATAGAGGGGGGCATGTAAACTAAAACTATAAACAACTTCTCTTGTTATACCAGCTAAGACCCACTAAGCTAGATAGCTCTGTTTCAGAGGTGACCTGGGCCACCAATGGTAACTCCACGAGGTGGCTTATCAAGTGAAATACTCTCAACGCACGTTTATGAATGTCGAGGGGAAACACCGGAGGACCCTGAGAAGAATCCACGTGACCACGGGGAGAACGAAACGTAGACCCCAAATACACGGCAGGCGTCAGGGTTGGGATCCAACGCGTGAACCCCCTGCTGGATACCAGGTGAAGGAGTTAGCATCTCGCCGCCGTGGCACTTAGAACCGCACCTTTACCTTGTCGTGCCACTGATTTCATCATCGCAATCCAAGATGCAGTGCTTTGAATGTTCATGAACAGCCGTCCCTTTCTCTCTCGCCCACAGACATTGACGAGTGCGCGTCGAGCCCTTGCGGTCATGGAGGGACCTGTCTCAACCTGGTGAACGGGTTCAGCTGCACGTGCCCTCCACAGTGGACGGGGCACACCTGTCTCCTGGGTGGGTGACGTCCAGTGCCGCGAGTTCTACGCCAGTCTGAGCTCACATCGTCGTCGGCACTTTGAGGATTCTGAAGGCTCAGCGTCAATGAATTTGGTTCACGGAGGCCTGACCGGGGCACTGTTGGTATTCTTCAGGTTCGGTGCCAATGCCCCAAGGCTCATGGAACCGTCTAGAATATGAGGCTCAAAGCTCCAAGTGTCTCGTCGCTAACAATGTCATTGTATGTCTGTTGAACTTATTTCGCACCATACAGCATCAACCTCGCTAATCATAGGTGCAGAGGGAAGGACAGTGAACTAGACAAATTGGGGTGGGGCTTATCATCATTGGAGATCCGGAGCCTGCGGGATAAATTCCACATTCACATGGCGCGGACCAATCGCTTCATCAACAGCCGCTGCTGATTCACCAAAACAAGTTGCCTGCTTTGTCGACCCTCTGGGTGATTATGGGCTGACCCCTTTGCAGATATTTTCGACTCGCAACTTTGCACCTGTGAGTATGACCCTCTGCCAGCCAGCTTGAACAATGCAAAAGTTAAAATTGCATCGTGTGCCCGGATGGGGGGGGGGAGCCTGCAACATGTTTGCTGCAGCAAAGTTAATGCCACGGTCGCAAGATGTTAACTATCTCGCCTGGTATACAGGAGTTTGTGGGTTCGATCCCAACCCTGATGCCTGCTGGTGTATATTTGGAGTTTGTATGTTTACCCCATGGTCGCGTGGACCCCTTTCACATTTAAAATCAACGTGCGTTTTTAGAGTGTCTGGCTGCTATAAATGACCACACGATAGCCACTTTGTTGAGCTATCATTTGTGGCCAGGCCGCTCCTGAAAAAGAGCTGTGTAACTCAGAGGGCCTTACCTGATAAAAATAAAATTAGTTCATAATGCCGCCTATCAAAGCTTGTCGCACCTGCGTATCCCAAGGAGGTGCGAAGGAATCCTTCCTTCCCAGTGAGCGCTTTGCGTGCTTGAAGATGACGTTGGCGGTGGCTGCGCGTCGGCCTTTTCACAGATCAGGACGAGTGCGATGACAACCCTTGCGTTCACGCGCGCTTCTGCAAGAACCTTTTCGGAGGCTACTACTGCGGTTGCCTGCCCGGGTGGACTAGACAGAATTGTGACATTGGTAGGTTCACCTCTCTCCTCCACGCCCACGTGCATCATCGGTGTCAAACAAAAACACACGTGCATTTCGATCGACGCTGAAATCAATGCTATTCTTTCAACCCAATTGCCTAGTATAACGTGCAACCTCAGGCCAACTTTTGTCACGTGGTTTGAGCAGTTGAATCAACATTGACCAAACATTCCAAATGTATTGCCTATCTAACCTATAAAAGTATTTTTTTGTCTGTCCGTCTGTCTGTCCGTCTGTCTGTCTGCGCATGCGCGCTTGCGAGGGATTTGTCTCTCAAACGGTGGGGTTAACGTCGAAAAAAAATTGCCAGGCAGCACGCCCTAAGTCCCGCGGTGGGTATAGGCTATTCCGTTTCCCATCCGTAAACTTTAAAGTAGTTAAATGAACAAGTTAGTGGGGGCGTGGGTAGTGGCCCAGCCCCCAGCCTGGCAATGTGTCACCGGCTGGGCAATCTAGGCGAGGCCTCGGGCTCTGCACGGGACGAGGCCTCACCACGGCAATGTAAAGTAATTTTTATTTAAACTTTCGCTAAGAACTCAGGTTCAGTGTTTACTATTATTAAACCAATTAGTTGGCAGATATTACAATAATAATGTTTGTGTGCAGATAGCAACTCTGGTTCATTGTTTACTATTATGAAACTAATAAGTTTTAAATGGAGTCGCTATCTTATTTTAATGCTCTAAGCCCATCGAATGTTCGCTCCAGTCTTGATATGTCTGGTCCAAACTGATTGTATCCTGGGTTTCTAGTCTGTCAGGTGTAGTGGCACACGCATGTAATTCAACATTTTGATAGATGACTGTGCAAGGCAGAATCGAAAGTAGGTCCTTGACCTAACTGTGGGGATTATTTTCCTTGACACGCTGCGGATACTCCCAATTCCTCCCACGTACAAAATACTTGGAAATAAATCGACCAATTCCCAGGAAGACAGTCAAAAGTCCCGTGGCAGAATCAGCCTGCACTGTCACCCTCCCACACAGAGCAGTGGTGTACTCATTTTTAACAGCCCCGGAATGATGACAGAGAAACTGGGATCCTTTAGGGGGATTTAAAGCTTGCAACTGTCCAATTCATCAGTTGGTCACAGTGTCAAGAAGCCACCTGGCAGGATTGCAGAATCAGCCTGGGTGTGTTCCCTGTGTCGCCGGCACACTGCACACCAACACCAAGTGTGTCCCACCAGTGAATGTGCACGCTCCGGCGGCGCGCACCGGCGTGTTGTGTTGTTCATGCGGTTGCTCCGCCGGCGAGCGGTGGCTTTCCTTTGGAGTGCTCCGTGAACAACGCCATGGCCTCATTAAAGGCCTGCGCTTGACAAACACTCGCCTCTGGATTCTGTGCCAAGTGACGCGATGACCTTGAAAGTGTTTGTCATTTAACAGCCCCCGCCCCCCCCACCAACAAGTTTGACTCTACCTCTCTTTCCTGTGGCCATAACCTCATCGCAACATCTCCAAGCCACAAACACGTGCCTTGACAAATGGGGGGGGGGGGGGATATTGAACGACGGTGAACCCGGTTTGAGACTTGATATGGTCGATTGATGAATTTGTTCATGCTGCTGCCCAGTAGATGTTTCATTGTACGCTGATCACCCCACATCCATAACGAACGTTTGGAGAATATTCATAATTTGAGAATGATGGGTTCTCAAGTTATTCATGACTGGTAACTGATTGGTTAAGCAATGCACATACAACAAGTCGCAGACGACACATCGATATGTCGAGGTCTCCAATGTTTAGTGCATCGCAAATGTGCAACACACCTAATGCACGTGTGCCCTCTATTGCCTGCCTAGAGACAGATTTTTAGGAATCATAGTAACGATCTTCTATCTGTTCTCTTTCATTTCACCAGCTGTCAATGACTGTGAGGGGAAGTGCTTAAATGGAGGAGCATGCAAGGTAAATGCCGACCCACAAACACACTTCCTCTGAAGACATTTCATTGCCTTGTCTCATCGTCGTGTGCATTCACTTACAATGAATCGTCTTCTGGGCGCCGATGCCTTAGGATATGAGACTTGACGTGTGTTTAGACTGCAGCCCAAGTCTTATACTGTATTGGTTGTGGGAGCATATCATATCAAAAGCTGTGGGTTGTTGCCTCTGCGGCTTGATCTCAGTAATTATACATGCGCTTGTTATCACGGGCGCCGGTAATGGTTAAGAGTAACGACTTCTATTGCAGCTTACTGCTCACAGCGTTTGTAAATGCCCCGTGAATTTAGCTTCCTTATTAATGAGTACGTGCCACCCCAGACACTCAATGTTTATGTAAAAAAAATAACATGAAAACATTGTTAATATTTAAGTTGTCTGGAGTTGCGTTGGCTTTGTCCACAGTTTAAGAACAAGTTGTTTTTTAGTCTTTTTTTCTATCGAAATTTGTTTGTCTGTTTGGACTGCTTTTTGTTGAAGACCACAAATCATAACCTTAACCAAACAAGCAGAGTTTCAATACATTATTTGTATTGATTTCTCTTGTTGACACTGTTATTCGGAAAGCGTACCTTTTATTTGAAACGTGCATTCATGGAGATACTTACGCAGAATTCATTTTTCTTTTTAAATACTGCGGCACTTTGCCATTAAACGTTTCCATTTGCGATGGTTCAACACAATCGCGAAACACCGCCGAAGCGAAGCGAATGCAAAGTATACGACACCGAAAACGGGGATATTTCACGCGTCGACGACGTACGACGTCGTTCCACTCTGGCAGGACCTGACCGACGATTACAGCTGCGAGTGCAAGCCGGGCTACACGGGCAGACGCTGCGAGACGGAGGCGGACAAGTGTGCTGCGAGCCCGTGCCTCAACGGCGGCCAGTGCAGGGACGCCGTCGATTCCTACGACTGCGTTTGCACGGACGGCTTTGCCGGCGACAGCTGCCAAGTAGGCGCCGCGTTTGTTCTCGAAGCGAGCTGCCACGTGATCTCCGTCCGCGCGCCCGCGGCTGCGTCGCTTTTCATCGAGACCGGTGTTGCACGCACATCGAGCCCTGCGAATCCCAAAGATGCCGTGGATTTGCGTCCGCCGGGCTCTGGCGTTGATGACGAACCCTGAGAACAGCTGTCCAACGTGTGTTCGGACTGCGCCATGGGCTTTGTTCGGCGTGATGTCCGACGTTTCGCCGCACGTGCCGGAGGCTTCTTCTGGAACCGACCGAAGGAAGTTCCCGGCACGTGTAGCGAAGCGTGGACCATCGCGGCGAACAACGCACGGCACGACCAACAATCACGCTGTGGAGATCCACAGCAGCGCAACCTGTACAGTCTTTACACGCAAAGTGCTTGCCACAAATGAGCCACAATACCTTGCTGATCTTGTTAAGGAGCATAGACCATCACGCGAACTTCGGTTATCCTCACAGCGGCTTTTGGTTAACCATCAGAGATTAGAAAGCCACTGGAGTTATGCTCCGCACCGCCGATGAGCGCGGTTGACTACTTGCGGTGCAAAAAGAGTTCAGGAGTAGAACCCGATGAATCTCATGGAATGCCAATGAAGGCACTCTGAACAGTGGGCATTAACAGTTAACCGAAAGAATTATAAACGTGAATTATTAAGAGTAGGGTAGAATAATTTTTAAGAATATAAGAAGTATAATTTAAGACGGATAACTTCTAATTTCTCAAGTAGTTCATAATAAAATGGTTGTATTTGTAGTTGTTAATGAGGGGTCTCAATTTTGCATTGAGCATGAGGAGAGTGGTGATGGCGAGGTGTGACGCTTGGTATCCGTGATGACCTCCAACCTTGAGAGCACGTTTGATCTGCTTGAGGTTTAATTTTTTTATTTCGATTTAAAGCTTTCGTGACTGCAGGGATTCATGTTATTGGTTCTTTTGGTGAAGTCACGTAGAAGGGAAATAATAAAATAACAAACATAAACCATAATATAATAAAGTTCTCACGACGTTCCGGCCACAGCGCAAGTAACCGTCCTCAGGTGAAGAAACAGCTGTCTGACAGACAGCGCTCCAATGGACACCGCTAAGCTTGGCGGCTTATTTTTAAACTGGGTGGGAGGAGCAGAGCGCCTTGACAAAGGAGTTTACATATCAACAGATTTTTTATTTTTTTACATTTTTCACTTTCGGCCAAATTCTTTGACCCACGGTGGGCTGCCCTCCATCCGCTCTGCTGTGTGTGCGTGCCCATGTCAGCACTCGAGCGTGTGACACGCCAACAGTTCACACGGCCACATTGTGCACCTCTTTCTAAAGAGGCTTTCAAAAATGCTTTGATGCTCATCCAGTGGTTTTGTACTTTCGTTGAAATCAGCTGCTGCCATTGAATTTATATGGAAAATGTGCTGCTCTGATGTATACATAAAAAAACGCTCAGTTCTCTTACTGATATTGGAATGATTTTTATTTATTTGGATTAAAAAATATATATATATTATGCCCTATCCCCAACTTTCTAGGTTATCTTCTGAACACCGTTGCAAGCATGCACGAGTAGTTATCCTGTTAATTAATTTGTCTCGTCCGTATTAATTGTCTACCCGTGATGTTGTTTCCACTTTTTTTTCGTCACGCTGTCTGCGAAAATGCGATGGATCGGGCACAGATCTGGGTTAGTGGCCGGGTGACTCGGCGGTCGGAGCGAGCGGCTCGCAAATCGGAAAGGTTGCGAGTTCAAATCCCAGATGGCAGTTTGACTCAGCCCATCATCGCCTTCATAGGTGATCGCTAACAGCACTTGCCCCAACAGTCTGTTAAGCATATATGGGGGGGGGGGGATCTTTGTCTTTGTTTTTGTCCTCAGCTGCACGTGGAAGTCTGCGTCCCGAACCCGTGCCAGAATGGGGCCCGGTGTGAGAACCTCCCCACGGGCGACTACTTCTGCCACTGCTCGGAGAACTTTGAAGGAACAAATTGCACCCTGCTGAAGGACCATTGCCTCACCTCGCCCTGCCAGGGTAAGTCGTCGTTTCCCCAGCCGCAATCGTCGCCTCCATACCCGAGTTTCTGCTCTTAATTTTCTGAAGGGCTAAGAGCCCATCGATGTCATTTATTTAATGTTTCAAATCGATGCTCGTGGAGCCTTGCGTGCCCACACAATCGTGGATAGTTTGGTGCGCCGCGGTACGTGCGGAAGTGAAGACGAACGTGTTTGCTGCTGCAGTGGCCGTCTTTCCGCCGGCAGTGACGTAAGGAGGCCATTGCACGGCCGCACCTTTACCCGTGTCTGCTGGCAGGGAAAGGTAAAACAAATGAAGGCTTACTCGCAGCCTCAAAGGAGCGTGCGGGCAGGTGGTGCTAGCCAGCTCTTGTGTTGAGGTATCATTAATGGTGTTTCCACAGCAATCAATCAAGCTTTGGAACACTTGCATTCGTTTGAGACACCCTTAACCGAGGAGAGAACTTAATAGCAGAAACTGAAGGCTGCGAATGCTGGGATGAGCAGTGGTGTCTATTGACTGCTGTTCAGGTTGTCACATCGCCGTTTGGAAGATTAGTTTCCCCATTCATGTCCCCCCCCCCCCCCCCCAATACGTTCGGGCCGATCGCTCAACATCCTGCGCACGTTCTCTCAACGTGCCGCTCTCCGTGACGCGATTTGTATGTTGTGCAGCGTCCAAACGCAACCGAAAGTCGAGACGCTTAATGCAACAAGCGGGACACAATTCGCCCCCAAATGATAAAAAAAAGGAAAGATAAAAAAACATTAACGATGAACGAGAATGCAAATTGTGCCTTGTTTGTCATCTTGCACAAGAGAGCGTGCACATGCACGGACCTCTAGCAGTGAGAAGCAAACCCATAGCTTTTTTAATTCTTCATGTCTGCCACAGACTTAGTGACTTCTTGTACAACTACGTCTGATGGTCGCAGTGTCCCAGCACTCAAATGGAGCACTGGCCAGTACCAATCTCTCTTGGCAGTTTTGAGCCAGTGGGCCGGAGCTCAGTGAGGCCAGCGGTCAGTAGGCTGGGACCCTGAAGATTCCCGGACCCGACGTCCTTCTCAGGGCCGTGTCTGAGTGGACCAGCGGTCGAGACCCGAGGACCTTGGCTGGGTCGGGTCCGCCTCCCCTAGGTCCCGCTAGCCGCAGGGCTGAGAGTGGGTGGTCCCAGTGGCGAGGGCACGTGAGCCCGGAGGCCGTGGTACCTCCTTAGGTTGTCGGGTAGAAGGGGGCCATTACCCCTTCGTGTTGGGGACCTTCTGTGTTAATCGTTTAATAAATACGTGTTGCCTCCTAAGAAGACTCCATACAACCCACTACGTATGTGTAATCAAGGTCGTGGAAGCGACTTCTGGAATCGGGGTCTTTATTTGTCTTTCGTTTACAACACTCTTCAGATAGGTTCCACTCCTGTCCTACTCCTTCACGCTGCTCACAGACGGCGTGAGAGGGAGATACTCGCGCCTCACCCTCCGTTCGTTCCAGATCTGACCACGTGTTGTCCGTCTCCCCCCCTTTTAATACCCGGGTCACGTGGTGCCTTTCCACCAGTCCTGGTTAACCTCCATGGAATCTTCCAGACTCCATCGTAGTATCCCAGGACCACGCCCCTGACTCGTCCCCCCATTGGCTGTGGCTAAAGCCAGCAGATCCAATCATCTACTTGCAGATGTCACCTTCCCATGACGTCAGGGCCACGCCCCTAGACTTCTCCCCCATTGGCTGTGGGCCAGGACCGGTAGAGCCAATCATCGTAACGAGGTGCGATCAATCAACCACCCGGATGTACTCTCACATTGCATATGCATCAGGATCCCAAAACTGAATTCCCTCACTCACGACCTGCCAGTGTCCACCTTTCCTTATTGGGAAACAATCATCCATAATGTTACAGTCTTACGCACACTTTACGCACCTGATGATTGCTGAATGCGTCCCAATAGGGCAGAGCGTGCCAATCAAATTAGTTACAGATCTTGTTTTGTGTGTGCGCGTGTTTGTCCCGCGTGGTGTAGAGAAGGCTCTACATTTGAATCGGCACTCTCCCTCGTTCCCTCGTTCACTTGTGTGTGTTTACCAACCGTCGGGCGTGTGCAGCATGCACGCTTGTTGAACTTCTTTTGCACCGTGCAATTACTTAATGTGAAGGAGAAGATTATTCAGGCGTGAAAAGACGGACCGGAATGTGGGACACTCCGTCATGCCCTGCACAGCGGCAGGGTACAACTCTGCACTTGTTACTTTTTCCCACGTCACCAAAAACTACCGAATGATTTTCAAGCTGCATTGCAATCAGTTTAACACGTAGGCTTTCTGGCGAATTGCCCGATTAATTACCAGCGAAACGTCATCCTCAAATTGTAAATGTTGTGGCTTCAACACACCGGTGGGCTAAAGCAGTGAACTATTTGTCTTTTGTCAACGTGACACTTTTTTACTGATTGGCCGTGTCGGGTGGTGGAGGGTTACGACACATTTATAAATAACGCGATCTAAACTCAAAAACGTTGATTATGAATGCATTGCAATCGCATGTTTATTTGACCATGGGCATAGTCCTGGGCCCTTTTTATTGCACTCGTGCAAATAATCATAAAAAATTAATTGGCCACAGATTTCAACACAAGACGCTCCTGGAAAACAAAGTCTCACGGCTCATTGAACCATCGCTGGATGATATAGAAAGGTCTGATGCTAATTACACACGTTAGTCAGCGCCGCCTATATTTGACTCACAAAATGTTTGGATCTGAGTCGTGCTGCGTTGTAATGCAGTTGCGAGGCTGGTCACGTTTCACGTGAATAGCACGAGTGATAACACACAACACAAATTTCCTAGTAAGTGTACGCGACAACGATGACCACGATGATGATGATGATGAGATGCCCTGTTCTGTTGTAAGCCTGCAGCAATAATCGTTGTATTCCTCTTGTGAACAAAGATTGCAGTTTCACTCATCAGAGCGGGCGTGCCGTGTTTGCTCAACTCGCTGCGTAATGTTCACCTCGATATTAATACGCCGTCAGGCATTTACACGGCGCTGCTGCTGTCGATGAAACTCGCGACACAAATATTCGTCAACAGAGAGATTTTTTAATACTTATTGGTCAACGATGAATGTCAGTGGACGAAAGTCGCCGAGCGCTGGCCGTAACTCTGACTGCTGCGTACCAAACGCCAAATCGTGACCGACTATGAAGAGATGAAAATCGACTGGTCTGAATTAAGATGTCAACTAAGATCGTTCATCATGTCGTTAGAGACAACAGTGCACTTGAGGAAGACCAAAATGAGCCATTGGCTCTATAAATGTATATTGGCTCACCCGATAACAATTACAAGTGGCTGACCTGATTATATTTGGGGCAATTTGGTGGCCAGTTGCACTACTGACATTTAATAACCAAGAGTGTTGTACTCAAATGTCTGACTGATTAAGTTGACTAAGAGAATAGCCAGATAACATCCTCAGACTTGACTCAAGTTCCACAGATACTCGGCACCTAGACTATGACTAACATCGCAAATGCTCACCAAACAAACACCGGCTCTCCCGCCCGACCCTCTGCCAGCAGACAGAATGGTGTTCACCGTGAGTGGTGCGCTGGGCTTCCTGCTGCTGCTGGCCACGCTGCTCCTCTGCCTGTGCTGCATGCGGAGGATACGAAACCGCCGGTCACCTCACCTCGACAAGGTGAACAACAAGGACAAGGTCACGGAGCCGCTCGACAAGGTCGTAATCCACAACCCAATCGGTGGCGGTGGCGGCGGTGGTGGCAGTCAGAATTTCTAGATTTGAAGCTTTCGTGACTGCAAGGATTCATATTCTTAGGTTTTTTCGGTAAAGTCACGTAGGTAAAACATCAAAATTAATAAAAATAAAATTAAAAAAATAAAATAAAGATCACTTCGCCTGTGGAGGACGCGGGGATTGATCCCGCGACTTTTGGCATGGGAAGCGAGGGCGCTACCAACTGCGCTACTCCGCCAGGGCCTACGTGACTTTACCGAAAAAACCTAAGAATATAGGCAGTCAGAACAACAAGCGGCTCGAGAAAAATGTGTGCCTTATGGGAAAAATGTCGACACACAAAATTGAGCTGGAGGAAATTGACAAGCTTGGATTTAACAATAAAGCGACGCTGGGCTACGGTGCCGGATCGCTGGCCACGCCTGAGGAGCAACCGCTGAAGTCGAAGTAAAATGTGAAGAGACCTACGCACACACGAACGGCACGGGCGGAAGTATCGTCCTGTACTGCACTGGCACAACAGATCTTGGTGTCGTGAGCAGCAGCAGCAGCAACAGCAGCAGCAGCAGCAGCAGTTACACGGACATTGATAACTGGACAGAAATGCGTGCCGTGCCTTTTTTTTCCCTGACAGGAGGTAATCGGGGGGTTCGTTCAGTTCCTTTTTCACCATTTTCAGTAGCAGGTGTCGCTTCTGGCGATCCACGCCTGTGTCTTCGCAACAGGCCCGAACCTTCGGTTATGTCCCCCCTATACACTCCCCGGCGTGGCCAGGCCCCCCCCCCCCCCCTTCTAGAACCTTCGAGCAAGTTCCCGGAGCTTCCTGACTGACCCCGCTTTGACCTTTAACCCAGACACGCCCCCTTCTGGTTGTTTATTATATAACGTGCCCATCACCATGCTTACCCCTCCTGGCTGGCTGGCAGGCAGCACCCTGTCATTACACTCGTGCATGATCTGTGTTCTGTACTCTTTTCGTGGCCCCCTATTCTTTCAGAGTGCTTCCAGCCACGGAACCCACAACTAAATCCGCCGAGCCTGACGGAGAACAGTTTTAATGCAAAACAGTGGACACACAACCTGTTGAGGGTGAGTGCAGTAGCCACTGTCTAGAAACCTGCTGCCCATTTGGCAATATACAGTTGAGAAGTTCATTGTTGAAACTTTAGTCGTTCCACTAAGCGCTCTATCTTGGACTGAAGCTGGGTATGTTTCACTGCGGTTTTGGAAGGGGACTGCTCTTTCAAGAAGCGCTGACTTAATGTCACTGGAAGTGCAGGGTCAGTGACCTCATAGCACCAGGAATGGCTTGCTTGCTCATTTGATTCTTGTGAACTGCCCAACTATTCCCGAGGTAGAAATGCGGTGGTTCTTGTATACCACCATCAGCTGTTGAGGGTTCGCCTTCAAAGTGGAATAAAGCACTTCCACGACGGGTTGAGACTGGCGTCTTTTCTTTGACTAACAACTACTGCTCGGCTCCACACCCCCCTCCGGATGGTCTCACTCTCACTCCACTGCCGCGATGTGCGCGCTGCCTCGTCCTCCGCCGTCCCAGCGCGGCTCTGTTGGCTCTCTCCCGCTCGCCGCCGACTGGCGGCGCGCGGGGCGTAGAGAGGGCTTCGCCGGCAGGGGCTGCACGTGGCCGGTGGCGTGACGAGGTGGCGGAGACGCAGTCCTGGACTCCAGGTTCCCACACCGAGCCCGAGTCCTCCTAATGCCTCTCCTTCCGTCGCTCTCGCCTCTAGCCACGACCCTCCTAGAACCTCCTGGACGCTTCCCGTCCGCACCCACGGGCTCCGCCCATTACCTTTGGCCCAGATGGAACCCTTAGCTCCGATTGGCTACGAATACCACGGCAGTGCCTATGCAGCCCTTCGTCCGTCGTTCCTCGGTGGCGCTCTGTCATTACAAAAGGATGTCTCTGGGGAGTGACAACGTTACTGGAAGCTGATCTAGTGCTCGTTCGTCCCTCACAGCTGGCAATGGAGCTGCTCTCATCATTATTACTATCAGAGGGTTTTTGAAGAAGTTGGCAATGAGTGGAACACTTTGAAGCAAAACTGCCTCTCCTCCCTTGCCTCCTTTTCTTGTTTGGCTTTCCTTTTCGAAGCACCACTACTCTAAGTTTGTGGTCCATATTTCAGAACGAGTATGCTATGTATATGAATATATTTATAGCATATCTCAATACTTATGAACTAATAAGTGAATTGATATATAATAATAGTGACAACACCCTTAAAATACTGTTGTTGGAAAATGCAATCAAGTGGTAGTATTGTATAGTCTACTTGTGCCTAAAGACAGCTTTGAGTAGATGGGAAAAAACAGCCACCACCACCACCATCATCACCATCACCACCATCACCACCATCACCACCACCATCACCACCACCATCACCACCACCACCATCATCATCACCACCATCATCACCACCATCACCACCACCACATCACCACCACCACCACCATCATCACCATCACCACCATCATCACCACCATCACCACCATCACCATCACCACCATCATCACCACCATCACCACCATCACCCTCATCACCACCATCACCACCATCACCACCACCACCACCATCGTCACCATCACCACCATCACCACCATCACCACCACCATCACACCATCACCATCACCACTATCACCACCATCACCACCATCACCACCATCATCACCATCATCACCACCACCACCATAATCTACCACCACCACCATCACCACCACCATCACCACCACCACCACCATCACCACCATCACCATCATCACCACCACCATCACCACCACATCATCACCACCATCACCACCCCTCACCATCACTACCACCATCACCACCATCATCACCATCACCACCACCATCACCACCATCACCACATCACCACCACCCCTCACCATCACCACCACCACCACCACTGTCACCACCATCATCACCATCACCACCATCATCATCACCACCACCATCACCACCATCATCACCATCACCCCTCACCATCACCACCATCACCACCATCACCACCATTACCATCATCACCATCACCACCACCACCATCATCATCACCACCACCATCATCTACCACCATCACCACCACCATCACTACCACCACCATCACCACCACCACCATCCCCACCACCATCACCACCATCACCACCATCACCACCATCATCACCACCATCATCATCACCACCACCATCATCACCACCACCACCATCACCACCACTCACCATCACTACCACCATCACCACCACCCATCACCACCATCACCACCATCATCACCACCACCATCACCACCGCCACCACCACCGTCATCACCATCACCACCACCATCACCACCATCATCACCACCACCATCATCACCACCACCCCTCACCTTCACCACCATCACCACCACCATCATCACCACCATCACCACCACCACCATCACCACCACCCCTCACCATCACCACCACCACTGTCACCACCATCACCACCATCATCACCACCACCATCACCACCACCCCTCACTATCACCACCATCACCACCACCATCATTTCTTTAAAATGCACAAGAACATGTCCCTGCATTGCTGAAATGTTGCCAATCACTGCTCGAGTGCGTGAAGGTGTGACCTTTATGCGTCATATATTTGTCATAAATTCATCATCTGGCACACCAGTTACTGTCCTGGGGCCTTTTTTACTTTCAAGAAAAACAAGGAAAACGTATTTTTGCTCGGCATTATTATTTTTTAATTATTTTTATTCACGAGGTTGCGGGTTCAGATTCCAAGTGACGTTCAACTCGGCCGACAACTACCTCAGAGGACATTGACGATGGGCATCTTGGGGAAAGATTGACTCCCCTGCCATAAGAATGTACAATTCACACCACTGACTCAGGGCCGACAAAGACAAGCACTGCCCAGTGCTCACTTCGGCGTGGTGGCACACGTGAGCAACAGGTGATACTCATCTCTCCTGGCAACCCTGGTGAATATGCCACGTACCCGTCACTTCTCGTCCAAAATCACACGACAAAGTAGTACTCATTTTATAGAACCCAGATGGTTGATGACGATGATGAGTCAACCTCCCACTGGAATGTGAGCCTATGAACCTTCTGCTTACTTTCGAAGGTGCTTTTTGAGGGATAGAAAAAAAACATTCACTTGTTTATTTTTTTATGACCATTTTATTTGTTTCTGTGTACCTTCGTAAGTGTGGGGAAATGTTACGTATTGTCAGAGAAGGGTCACGACACGCAAAGGTTTACGTGTTCTCACAATTGATGTCATGGGCCTGTGGGCGGACCGTCCATCATGTATATATGTTTTTAATGAAATGTACGCAATGCAGCTCTGACCTTTATAAATAGTTCAGAAGAAATAAATTAACCCGTAAAAACAAAGTTTTTCACTCTAAATCCTTTATATGCGTGGCGGCTAGAGTCCTCTCGTCCTCTGGCTTGAGATGGCTGCCACCTATGGGTCAGATGATTGCCTGCCACCATTAAGCAATTGGTAATTAAATATTGTAAAAAAATTCCATAAACAGTGTAAAATGTAGGAAATTTTTTTCACGAAAATAAATTGTCACGCACAACGAGTCTGTGTGTAAAATGTCAGCTCGATTGGATCACGAGAAGTGGGTTTAAAAAACGACCGAAAGATTTGCACGGTCGTAAGCAAGCAAGCACGCAAGCGAGCGAACTTAATATAAAGGATTTATAAAAAATCCCCAGCGAGATAATGAAGTGTCAGTTAAAGTCCAAAGGCTTATTGGTGACAATTTCTAGACATTGCCATATTGCCTAACAAGTTGTATGACACTATAAGTAACATGAAGAAATAATAACAGTTAATTGGCAAATCTTCCCACAATACGATCTGCCAGCAACATTTTAGAATTTCACTCTCGATATAAGGAGTGTATTGAATAACAATACGTTTTTATTATCGAAGGGGCTCGTCTGTTACTCAATAGTTACAGTAACTATGCGTATGCCAATAAAAAAACACATTTGGTAATCAGATGACTTCTTAAATTCAATTCTCATCAGGCCCCATGGTGTAAAGTGCAGTCTCCAACTCTTATTATCCAACCTGTCTCCTCTGGCCTCTCTATGTATGTGCTATGAGGAAGGGATATTCCTGAAAACATCACGAGTTATGTTTTCTTTAAGGCCTCACATTGTGGAATTGACAAACGTGTTTCATGTTGTTACATTGTATTGTGGACCACAGCAATCGCAGCATCGCCACATGCAGCACCGTCGTGGCGAGATGTTTACTACCTCGCCTGGTGTACAGGAGCTCGTGGGTTTGGTCCCAACCCTGATGCATGCTGCTGCATGTTTGGAGTTTGCAATGTTCTCCACCGTGTGGTCGCGTGCATTTTTTTTCGGGTCCTCCGGGTTTTCCCTCCACATTGAGAAACATGCCTCTAGAGTGGGAGGGCATGGCAGGTGCGCGTGCAACGAAAATCCAAAGCCGAGTGTCTCCGCGCTCGTGTGTTTTGCACGCCGCATTGGGGCGGCTCATTGCCACATTGGGGTCGTCACAATTGCACAGTCGTGTGGCGTGGATCGGCGTCCCAACGCGAGTGTCTTTCAGTATTTGTCTGCGGTAAGTTGTCACTTCATCAGCCCCTTCGTTGAGCTATCATTGGTGATAGCCAGGTGGCTTCTGAAAACAAGCTACAGTGCTTTACCTGGTGAAATGAGAAATAGTTTAGTTTGCATGCGTTTACTTTGGTAAAAGTGCATTCACATTGCTGAGTGCTGACAAAATAATTCGGTGTTATTCTAAAACTAAGGACGTTGTTCCTGATCATTTTTTTCCAGCAAGAAAACATTGGACCAGTTTTTAGTCGGGTCTCGTCAGAACATTGCATCCTGTGAGACGAAAGCCACTCGGTAGTTGCAGCATATGCCGGATTGTTCCCAACTAACGAGCATTACTCTGGGGGTAACTATCATATGATCTGTGATGATGCAGTACGTAATTAATTTTATATAAAGTGCAATACTAGTCAATCATAGGGTAGTTTTTATCTGCATTGAAGCCCTGAACAAGTGGTGAAGTTCCACATTTCTTTAGGAGGCGCTAGTCTGTTCATAATAAAATAAATTTCCCACAGAGGTACGTATTTAAATATTACTGATGAATGATGCTTTCACTCTACCCCTTGGCAGCATTTGACCCTGCGACCTTCCAATTGTGATTCGAGTGCGTTTGGTAAAGTGCCAACCAGCAGCAAAAACATGTAAACAGCACATCTACATAAGGTATTGTCTCAAGATGTAATGAATGCACGGTATCGTTCAATCATTACATTCTGGCTGGATGACACTTGTTTCAGTCGTAAAACACTTACATCGTAACGCCAGGAGTTCAAATTCCAACCATGAAACATCCAGCAAATCATCCTTTAAGCGGCGAGACATTAAGAACGAGAGTTGAGACACCAACATGGGCCATCCCAACAATAGTCCATTCCCCTGCCAAATGATTGTGGAATGTATACAACTGGCGGCATGGTCGCTAATGGAGATGAGCACTGAATTCTACTTGAAATAGTTCCTGTTCATCTTCTTGGTTCTTTCGGTAAAGTCACGTAGAAGGGAAGTAATAAAATAATAAAAATAAAACATAATAAAATATTTTATTTTATTATGTTTTATTTTTATTATTTTATCACTTCCCTTCTACGTGACTTTACATAATAAAATAAAATATTTTATTTTATTATGTTTTATTTTTACTTCCCTTCTACGTGACTTTACCGAAAGAACCAAGAAGATGAATCCCTGCAGTCACGAAAGCTTTAAATCGAAATAGTTCCTGTTGTACTGTGGTCTACCATGTTTTAAGCAACAATTGTGGCTTATTTTTGTATACATATATTTTTTGGCATCCCAAACCGCGTTGGGGTAGTCTAGAACCCATAAAACCGGAACCCTTTCTGGGTTCATAAACAAGAGGCCCACAAAGCACACTCATGCCTTTATCTCATGACTCCACCCCGAGTCTAAATATAAACTTTTTACAGCCCAACCTTGTGCTGATCACACCCCCCGCCACCGACTACGAACTCACCCTGCTAGAAATTGTGATGACTTGGCCGTCGTTCAAAGTGAGATGTTGCTGATGGTGCTTCTTATTTTTTTTTACTGTATTCATGGCTTTTGGTAAAAGGTGGACAATTGAATGAGTGACTCGACATGTTTGCTGCTGCGTTTTAAGAGATGCGTCGCTGAGCAGGTGACAACGAACGCAGGCCACGTCCATGAGCACGTGTAGATTGTTCAGCCAAGCGCCGTGAAGTGAGCAATTATATATTTTGTTTTACGACACTCGCGGGTCCATGGACCAGCAATGCCTGCAAGCCTGTCTCCTGTGCATTCTCGATGCCGATAAGACGTGGCAATAAGACGTGGTGTGACCGGCACCGAGAAATATGCACGTGACTTTTTCTCTCCAGCGCTGATGTTCAGCCACCCCCCACAGGCTAATAATTTAAGGCTGAGTCGCAAGGGTTGTGGCACAGTGGGTTAACCCCCAAAAACAACAACACTCGCGCGTGCGCACACGCGCACACACGCACGAACACACACGCACGCACGCGCACGCGCTCGCATGTGCGCGCACGCACGAACACACACGCACGAACACACACGCACACACACGCACGAACACACACGCACGAACACACACGCACGCGTACACGCACACACGCACGAACACACACGCACGAACACAGGTCATTGCCACTTCTTTGTTACTCCGCACTTTGGGTGTAACGTGTAGAACGAAACACCCAACGAGAGTATCCCTGTGTCACTCGGTGACCCACATTCACCAAACGCATTCGTGGCACTGGTGTCTGAACCCGTCCTATGCCCTGCTCTCTTAAATCAATGCCAGCTGCGAAGCGTAAGGACAGCACCGGGGAGACAGGTGGCCGGGTGTAGTGCCGTCCCCACTGCGCAGTTTGCTCCGTCCAGGCGTCAATAGAGTCCCCACTAATGGGGATTTAGCTATAGCAACAGCTGAACACATTCGTGGTCAGTGAGCTTGGAATGAAGCCAGTCAGTTCATAAGTGATGGCCCATTTCCTTCATCCGCCTTCTAATGTCTGGAGGGCTAACGAACGGGCAACAGTATTCGCAGTTGAAACACTCGGATCGGGACTCCAACCGAGTGCCTCTGAGGTTTGAGAGCAATGGGCTGTGGGTATCAAACAACCAATCATTCAAAAGATCTCTACATCGCGTTAAGGTGTCTCCTTGCTTAAATTAGTCTGGGCCAGTGCTCATCTCTTTTGGTGGCCCTCAGTGAATCGAGGGAAATTCCACATTCATATGACGAGGACCATTCAGTCATAAGACAGCCACGGATAACCGTATGAACACTGACTATGATCTGACTTACGGCATTAAAATTGTGAGTTGAGGACTTGCTTAAGCACCCACATCCAGCTGGCAAGATATGTATGTACACATGTGTAAGTATCCATAATGGAGGTGTTTTGGGTTAGATCGCGCAAATATATAAATGTTGTGTCGTTAAACCCGCCACCACCCGACACAGCCAACTCGTAAGGGTTGTCACGTCAACAGAACGTGGCAATTCGTCACTAGTACAGCACTAGTGTATAGTGTAGTGTATAGTAGTGTATAGTGTAGTGTATAGTGTAGTGTATAGTGTAGTGTATAGTGTAGTGTATAGTGTAGTATACTAGTACAGCACTAGTGTATAGTGTAGTGTATAGTGTAGTGTATAGTAGTGTAGTGTATAGTGTAGTGCAGGGGTCTGCAACCTTTAAGACATAAATAGCCACTTGGACCCGTTTCCGAAGGAAAAAATAAACTGGGAGCCGCAAAACCATTGCGACATTTAAAACAAATATAACACTGCATATATTGTTTCTTACCTTATTGCTATATACAGGATCGTGCAGTCAGCTGTCAATCTGAATAAAAAAAGGACTTTTTCACTTAACAATGTAAAATATATTTTGCAAATTAATAGCTAAATTACCTGGTTAATGGGATTTTTGCTCCTGAACCTCAGTGCACAGTGTCTGCACATCAGGGCTGTAAGACGTCACCTTCATTTTCACACAGGCTTGCAAGCTGTCATCTGTGAGGCGTGATCGATGTTTGTTTTTAATATAGTTCATGTTGGAGAAGACCTGCTCACATACATATGTGGAGCCGAAGATCGACAGGACTCCAAATGCATACTTTTTCATGTTTATATAAGTGTTGGGGATGGCATTCCATGTTTCGAATACAAGTTTGTCCTGTTTGGGAAGGTTTTCAATATCAATCCATTTATGATTCTGAGCCAGAATGGCCTTCTGACGGGCAACATCCTCAAGATAGCGGTCAAGCATTTGAACTTGGACACCCATATCTTTGTCGGCTATATCGGCCAGTTCCATCTCAAGATCAGGTTGACTTACACCTGCAAATGCAGTCATATTCAATAGGGATGGATCGATCGCCAGGGGAGTGACAGGGAAGGATAATGCCGTTTTTTCCTCTGAACTCACAGAATCGTTTCCCAAACGAACTTTGCATTGTGGTGATTGCAGACTTGAAATATTCCAAATTTATCGTATCATGACTTTGTTTGAACTCTCTCAAAGAGGGAAAGTGAGACAGTGTACCTCTCTGTAAATCTT
>NW_026891987.1:0-11473 GCF_015708825.2 Lethenteron reissneri
TTAGGTGGATGGAGCAGACGAGGTGGTACAAACGGGAAACCAACGCAAACGCGGTGGTGCAAAAAAATCGATTCTTGAATGGAATCGTGGCACCCCCCGGATGGCTTTTCCCTCCCGAACGTTGTGGATTTTGCTCCGACTTCCCGCAGCATCGGCCCCGATTGCTGCGTCGGCGCGGCCGCAAGCCGAACGGCCGCATCTCGAACACGAAGGGCGACTCGGCCGCGAGGAGGTTTGGTTCTTGAACGTCGCTGGTCGGCGCGCCGCGAGACGCCTGTGTACGCCGCGCGACAATTGAATTCGTTTGGCCGTGTCGGGCGGTGCGGGGACTTGACGACACAAATTCGGGGCCGGATAGTTTACGTGGCCCGACCCAAAACCCCCCAACCCTGGACTCCACCGTTGGCTGTGAAGGCCCCTCTGCGGCGTTGGGCTCTACGCGGAGCCTCCGCCACGACCGTGATGACGATCGCTCTTGTCGACCGCGTCTGAACGAGACTTTGATCGCTGTACATTTCACGTGGTGTTGTATAATAAATTCATAATGTACATCCGTTCTCAATCCACTGCTGATTATTGCAATTCTCCCAAACTGTAACTTCACCACGCCAGTCAGCGGGCGGTTGGTGAATGGAGTCGGGTCAAGGACTCGCTTCGGATGTCGCTCGCCATCGACGTGGCTGCAGCCGGGAGTTGAACCCGGCTCGCTCGCCTGGGTTCAAGGTGCGGAGCGCTCTCCACTGCGCCAGCTCTCCAACCCACCGTGGTGTTGTTGAGAGGCTTAAATCAAATGGTGCAGCACGTGTTTTAAACAGTTTTTGTGTTTTATATTCCGTTGGTAACCATTCAAGACGCGTCTGTGGTTTGCAATACTCTATCATTGCTGCAATAAACCGCGTGCTCACCACACCCACGTGGTCACAGCACCACGTGCTCCCCCACCCACGTGCTCACCCCCCGCGTGCCCTCACACCCCCGCGTGCCCTCACACCCCACCCACGTGCTCACCCCCACCCACGTGCTCAGACCCCCACGTGCTCACACCACCACCCACGTGTTCACACCCCCACGCTCACACCGCCACCCACGTGTTCACACCCCCACGTGCTCTCACACCCCAACCCACGTGCTCACACCCACGTGCTCTGACACCCTCACCCACGTGCTCACACCTGTGTGCTGGCATCACCACGTGCTCAACGCTCTTGCCGCTCGTGAGAGGCAGCGTGATGGACGCAAAGGCCGATAATGACGATGATGATCAGGAAGGGTGAGAGAGATCGCATCTGGCACGATGTATTCTTCGCTGTGAATGCACACGGCGGTATTAACCAGAGCGGCAGCCGGAATCGAACCGCGAAAGCCCTGCAAGAGCAAGCGGCGAGCGCAAGCGCCACCGCTCGGCCCCGTCACCAACCCTACGAGCCCCGGAATCGTCGGTGAACCGAGAAATTCGCCACCGAGACTGAAGCCGATCGACAGCGGGTAGTTTCCCTCTATATCCGTCCACCGATGTTGAGCCGTGAGTGGGAAGATAACTCGGGTCGCGGGTTTAGGAGCGCAGCGCGCGAGGCGCTATGCCACCGCTCCCCCCCAAACCCAACACAAGCTATACACACACATAACCAGCAATGTGCAATGATGAGGGGTGGATGGGCTAAGTGTGAAGAGTGGACGATGCCGTTGCCCAGCTGACCGCTAGAGGGCGCTGTGGTTCTGCCCCGTCCCCAACCAGTGGCTCTTAAACCTGGGGGTGCGAGACGTGGCCAGATTGAAGGTAATACAATCTAAACACTAATTAAGCACGCGCAGGTAAGTACAACTAATTTGTCCCATAAAGCCGAAGTGTTTGTGTTAACATCATACATTAGGGGCCGTCCATAAATGACGTCACGCACCTAAGGGGGGGCAGACATTTGTGATGTGACGAGGGGGGGGGGGGGTGAGAAATGTGACGTTACATTGAAATGCGCAACTTTAAATAAATATAGACAACACGTTCTACTTAATTAAATAGACTTTTAAATGTTTTATCCTAACAGCAGAGTGCAGCGCCACATTAAATACGCACTACAATGACAATAGTTTCAAGCGATTTGAAGAATGTTTTATAATTGGGGGGGCAGAGCTTTGTGACGTCATATTGAGGGGGGGTCTGACTTTTTGTGACGCCGTGTGACGAGGGGGGGGGGGGTCAAAAATCGTCCAAAATCGGGTGACGTCATTTATGGACGGCCCCTTATTTCAACGATTGAAAACCAAAGGGGTGCACGGCTACAGTAAAGGTTACGAACCAACGCTTTAGACCAGGGGTCGGGAACCTTTTTGACTGGGAGAGCCATAAAAGCCAAATATTTCTAAAATATTTCATTGAGAGCCATATAGTATTTTTAACGTATAATAAACTAAATATGTCTTACTTTTAATGCGACTTCTGGTGCTGCATGGTTTTGCTGATGACCTTGTAGTCTGGTTCATACTTGGTGAGGTTGAGCTTCATGCAGGCGTGACCCGTGAAATTTATCTTCAAAACTAATTTCTGTTTACTTTAACATGACACAGTATTATTAAGCAATATCACAAGTATTTTAAAATCAGTTCCAAACTGATTTTTTTTTTCAACTCAAAATTGTCTGGGAGCCATATGCCGTCACTGGAAGAGCCATATATGGCTCACGAGCCATAGGTTCCCGACCGCTGCTTTAGACCAACACCTCCAAACCCACAAGCAAGGGGTATTTACCTGCACGCCAGGTGTGCCTGTCTCCCATACAGGTGTGTTGTTACACATGATTGTGAGTCTGTACAGGTGGAGTGTTACCTTTGAGTGCGTATCGTATAGCGATTCGCGCTCTGTGCTACCCCTTCACGACCAGTAACGGTGGCGAATATCTGAACCGATTCTGGGCCTCCACTAGGTCGACTCGGCCTTAAATGAGTACCCGATGGGTGGAGGAAGATGACCGGGCGTGGTGTTGTGGCCACCCACGTCCCCGTGTGTTGTGTTCGGCCGTCGTAGGTGCCGCTGCTGCTCGCTAACGGCACTTGCACACCGCCTTGTGCACAGCAGCAGCGCCAGGTGGGTAAGAGAACACACGCAGGTTTAAGTCCAAGTTTGGGCTGATGACAGAATGAATGGCAGCCAGAGCAGCGACAGAAGATATCAGGCCAAAAGCAGAGAAGGGGGCAAAATGCATGCGAATTACTTGAGCGATGTAACGTCTATAATATGTGCCCAACGTGAATTGACCGCGTCTCGTGTTATTGGGATGCAATGCAGTGAAATCGCAAATCTAAATGGCAAGCGATTTCGATTCCACCCATCTCTGTTTTGAAGTTGCTGGTGCATGGGGCGCGGGAATGGTGGTGAAGTTCGGGGTAGGGGTGGGGGGCAATAAGGCATAGCGTGGCATGGGGGCCCCCCAGAAAGGATATAATTTCAAAGTAGATTGTGCAGGGGGGCCGTTCCCACGCCCATTCAAATGAGCACAGTCTGGCACGCGCCGGCAATTATGAACCTTCGTGCCGCGGCGGCCATGAATGGGCATGTTCGGTGAGAGAGAAGCGCATTCCGGCCAAGTGCAGGATTTTGTGGATTCCAAAACCTCCCAGGAATCCATCCCGATATTCACAACCACACACACACAGCCAGGCCAGCTGCTGTCTGTGGTGGGGCTTGGTGTTGGCGGGGGGGGGGGGTTATAGGGGTGATCGGGTAGGGCGCGGGGAGGTTGAGTGATGCAGTTGCCACCTGTCCAGGTTTGATCGGACAGTCCGGTTGTTCGGAATTTGTGTTCGGGTCGTAGGAATTGAATTGCGCCGATATGTGGCGGCGTTGCGTTGGACTTTATTTCAGTTTGCTGCACAGTCTCCATAGCCCTGGGCCGACTACGAAAGGTGTCCGGGGTTGGTCCGTGGTGCGGAAGGTGGCAGCCCTAGGCAGTGGTGAGGAGGGGCAGGGTGGTGAGTGGTGTGGGTGAGTATTTGGTGTGACTGGTGAGTGGTTGAGTGGTAGTGCTGAGTGGTGGAGCATGTGGGGTGAGTGTTTACGGTGAGTGTTGTGGGGGTTCGGGATTGGAGGGGTGAATGGTAGGATGACTAGTGGGGGTCTGGGTGGTGGTAGGTGGGGTAACGAGGGGGGAGGGTGCAGTAGCGCGCTGCACTACGAACCCGGGAACCCGAGTTCGATTCCCGCTCACGGCCAACACCAATAACAATTCTGTGAACGGGTTCTGGGCCTCCTCTAGGTCGACTCAGCCTCAATTGAGTACCTTCTGCGGTGTAAATATCGCCACTGGGGAGACAAAGGCGGCCGGGCGTGGTGCTGGCCACCCACCCCTCGTGTGCCGTGCCCGCCTTTCATAGGTGCTCGCTAACAGCACTTGCCCCAACAGTCTGTTAAGGCTACACGGGGGTTCTCTGTCTTTGGTGGGGGTGAGGAGGAGTGAGTGGCAGCGTGGTTGGGGTAAAGGGGTGAATGGGGAAGACTGAAGAGGGCGAGCAACGGATGCATCAACCTTCATCTTCCCTTCAAACCGTCCAGACGGAGCGGTGGCGCAGTGGTTAGCACACTGCACAATGAAAATAGGCCATCTCAGTTCCATTCCCAGCCACGGCGGTCATCGGCGGTGAGCGATATCTGACCCAGGACCTGGGCTTCCTGCCACATTCAGCAACTCGCACTAAACAGCGTGGTCAAGTATGGTCAAATAATAATGAGAGTATCTTGATGTGAAGCTTTCGTGACTGCACGAATCCATACTCTTTGGTTATTTCGGTAGTCACGTAGGTATAAAATATTTTATTTTATTATTACCGAAAGAAAGAGTATGTAATAATGAGTATTATTTTTTACACATTCCATCAGCTACACGGCCTTCTGGGAGCGTATAGCTTCAGCAGCATTGGTTCATCATTTATACTGTACATTCTGGGCCCGGTTTTCACATTCAGTGTCTCATCAATAGCAGAGCCAGGCTGGTGAACGGCCAAATGTTGACAGGCGAGAACCTCTCTCTGTTACGCATGGGTCCTATATACGTGTAATACACAACACAATAATCATCATTCGCGTCCTGACGGAGACGATAACAAAATCACCTCGCTGGCCAGTCCGGCTCGGTGAAGGTGGGGTGCATAGATGCCGGAGCATAGTACAGCACAACAATGGATTTGTCTGCACTGCCATCTGTTGGCAATGTTGGCCCGCAGCAGCCTATAGCATCCTGCTTTGTGCATAAATAACAAAAACAAACTCAACACATTCGTAAAAAGCACCGTGCCCATTTAAAAGGATGACATACCTACAAACATCACCCAGGAATGTCTGTCATTAACGCTCGTGACGTCACTCCACATCCACCAGCCTCCTCATTAATATTCATGAGCAGGTGACGTCCTCCAAATGGACACCCTCCCCTTCACTAATAAGCATGCGCAAGTGACGTCACTCCACATCGAACAGCCTCCCTCATTAATAATCATGAGCAGGTGATGTCCTCCCTACGGACCCCCACCATTATTATTACCTACTTTGAGTCAAGAATGTCTGTGTGCAACGCTCGTGACGTCACTCCACATCGAACAGCCCCCCTCATTAATAATCATGAACAGATGACGTCACTCCACATGGATCCCTCCCCCTCATTAATAATCATGAGCAGGTGACGTCCTCAACATGGACCCCCCCCCCCTCATTAATACTCATGAGCAGGTGACGTCCTCCAAATGGACACCCTCCCCCCTCATTTATATTAATTAGCGGGTGACGTCACTCCACATGGGGGGGGGCGAGGCGCCTCCTCCCCCCTCCTCGGCGTCAACTCACAACCCTCACTAAAGGCAGAACCCTCACGTCACGTGGTCTCCGTCACGCTGTTGAGACATCAAAGTAAAAAGGACGTCTTGATGAACAAGGGATTATAACAGGGGTCGGGAACCTTTTTGACTGGGAGAGCCATAAAAGCCAATATTTCTAAATATATTTCATTGAGAGCCATATAGTATTTTTAACGTATAATAAATTAAATATGTCTTACTTTTAATGCGACTTCTGGTGCTGCATGCTTTTGCTGATGGCCTTGTTGTCTGGTTCATACGTGGTGAGGTTGAGCTTCGTGCAGGCGTGACCCGTGAAATGTATCTTCAAAACTAATTTCTGTTTACTTTAAAATGACACAGTATTATTAAGTAATATCACAAGTATTTTAAAATCAGTTCCAAACTGATTTTTTTTCAACTCTAAATTGTCTGGGAGCCATATGCCGTCACTGGAAGAGCCATGTATGGCTCGTGAGCCACAGGTTCCCGACCGCTGGATTATAACCTCTACATGAATTAAGTCTGTGACACCGCGCCCTTACAAATTGCACACGAATGGATGCAATGAATATATCACGTCGCGGTTTGATTTTCGCTTGCAAGTTTCAGATTTACTGTAATACACTCGTATAATAAGTGACGTTTCGGGCAACGGTCCTTCTTCACAGCAACAGCAGCAAGTTGCGTCGTTGTACGTACGGCGGTCGTCCGCACAAGCGCTAGCCAGGCTCGGCTTAGCTTTCCAGATCCGACGAGCCCGAGTCGCTACTTGGATCAAGCGTGACCATGATCGAAGGCTCATCTTTTTGGTTCTTTCGGTAAAGTCACGTAGAAGGGAAATAATAAAATAAAAAATAAAACATAATAATAAAAAAAACCCGCCCACCTCCTACGCATTTCCCATAAACATGCTAAATTCCTCTTGATATGCAAATTATTTTGTCAAGGCGCTCTTCTTCCCCCTCCAACCCAGCTTAAATATACGCTCCAAGCTTGGTGGTGTTTCATTCTTCACCTGAGGACGGCTGCTTGCGTTGTAGCCGAAACGTCGTGATAATTATTTTATTATGATTTTTTTATTATTGTATTATTTCCCTTCTGCGTGACTTTACCGAAAGAACCAAGAAGTTGAATCCCTGCAGTCACGAAAGCTTTAAATCGAAAAGATCGAAGGCTTGTTGATCGAACGAGATAAGACGTAGAAATCGATGCTCGAATCGAATTGACATCGGAATCTCGGCGAATGGAATCGCTCGGTTCGCGAGAGGCGCTTCAGAGGTTAAGGGTCGAGGGAAGGAAGAGGTCCAACAAAATTCTCGTGACGCAAGACGATTGCGCAACGTGGTTGTCACGATGCTCAACGCACACACCACGCACGGATCGATGCTTTGAGAATCCTGGTACATATTAAATTTCGATTTAAAGCTTTCGTGACTGCAGGGATTCATCTTCTTGGTAATTTCTGTAAAGTCACGTAGAAGGGGAAGTAATAAAATAATAAAAATAAAACATAATAAAATAAAATACTATCATATAATATTATTACGTTTTATTTTATTATTTTATTACTTCCCCTTCTACGTGACTTTACCGAAAAACCAAGAAGCTGGTACATATTCTTGGTTCTTTCGGTAAAGTCACGTAGAAGGGAAATAATAAAATAATAAAAATAAACGATAACATTCTCACGACGTTTCGATAGCAACACAAGCAATCATCATCAGGTGTGAAAACCACAGCAATAAATTTTGACCTTACCGAAAGAACCAAGAATATGAATCATTGCAGTCACGAAAGCTTTAAATCGAAATTTGTCCTGGTACATATTTATATTCTATAATACGGTGCAAGTGTAGGCTGACCAGTGCCGGATTATCCTAGTAGCAAAAGTAACATATGCTACGGGCCACGCTAAATGCTTTCAAGCTATCAATTCAAAGAATAGATCACGACGTTTCGATCGCAACAAGCAATCGTCATCAGGTGGGACAACCACAGCAAGAAAAAAACTTGTGTTGCGATCGAAACGTCGTGATCTATTATTTTTCTACCTACGTGACTTTACCGAAAGAACCCAAGAGTATTCTCCACTTGCTCTATTACTACAGTACTATACTGCCTTTAACTTTTATGAACGAATGGGTGTTTAAGGTTCGCGATTTGTCGTATTATCCGGCTGTATAGCAAATTCATAATATAGATTTTTTGGGTCAGATCGCGTTATTTATAAATGTGTCGTAACCCTCCACCACCCGACACGGCCAAACAGTAAAAAAATGTGTCACGTTTATCAAAGGCTAAAGAAGTGAATTATTTTGTCGTTTGAAAAACGTGACACATTTTTTACTGATTAGCCGGTTGTGGTGGAGGGTTACGACACTTTATAAATAACGCGATCTGACCCAAAAACCTATATTATGAATAATATTGGTCGCGAAAGCCTACGTGTATAGCAAATTAAAATTACTTTACTATGCAAGTAAAACATTGACGTGTTTTAATATTAACGTTTTTTTTTTATGTAGGGCCCCTCTATAATATATGTAGGGCCCCTCTATAATATATACTTGCTTGGAGTAAGGCCACTGCACCAGAGCGGCGGAAGATGGTAGTGCAGGAAGTACGCCATCAGGAGGAGGCTGCAAGGTGGGCCAAGGCAGTCTCTCTTGCCAAACAAGGACAGTGGACTCGATGGGACAGTGTGGAGAAGAGGAAGATCAGCTGGAAGGATCTGTGGGCCACGGAAGCGAGGCGGTTGAGCTTCTCCATCAGAGCAACATATGACATCCTTCCAACACCAGTTAACCTTCACCAATGGTATGGTGAAGATCCGGACTGTGCCCTCTGTTCCATGCCAGCCAACCTCAGGCACATTCTCACAGGGTGTAAAACAAGCCTCACCCAAGGACGCTACACTTGGCGTCACAACCAAGTCCTTAAAAACCTTGCGTCCGCCCTGGAGGACAAGCGAGCTGCCACCAATTCCCTACCACCCCCAGCAGCATCACACCCCTTACGGACGATCTTTGTCCGCGAAGGGGCTAAACCACCGAAGAGCGGCTCTACACCAATAGAGCGAGACCAGCTGCGCTTGGCCCGCGACTGGAAAATGCTAGCTGACATTGGCCGGCAACTTGTGTTTCCTCCGGAGATCGCAACCACCACCCTAAGACCTGACGTGGTGCTCTGGTCCCGTTCGCTCAAGAAGGTCTTCATCATTGAGCTCACAGTACCCTGGGAGGACTCAGTAGATGAGGCTTATGAGCGAAAACATCTGCGCTATGCCGATCTAGCTGCCGAAGCACGGCATCATGGCTGGAACACAGAAGTCCGACCAGTGGAGGTGGGCTGCAGAGGTTTTGTGGCAACATCTACAACCAGACTGCTTAGAGACCTGGGAATTAAGGGCCAGAGCCAGCGTTCGGCAATCAAAGCTGTATCGGAGGCGGCAGAAGGCAGCAGTCAGTGGCTCTGGATGAAGAGGAAAGACCCCAGCTGGGCCCCAAAGTGAGAGGGCCAGGAGGTATGCAGTCAACAATGCTTGACTCAGGGAGGAGGACGCCCCTGCCATGCATAGTCCCATGGGATGTTGGCTACCAACAACAAGGCAACTCCTATGACTAATTGGGAATGGGACGCAAGCGTAGAATTGATCACCCTGTCGCTGGCCGCCTTTGGGGAGGGTGTATAGTATGAAAGGCCGAAACACCCTAGGAACCAAAGGGTCACTACTGACGATGCGCTCCCCAAATTTCACCAGGCTCACTGTTCATGAACTCTTGGAAGTGCTTGCACAAAGGATAGTAACATCTCATCCTGTGTTCTTTGGAATCAGACTCCGCATTAGCTGAATCCGGCACTGAGGCTGACCCTTGAGGATGACCCCCCCCCCACCGGCCCTCCCCCTGGGCTGACATCTATAACTGACCACTACGACCGATTCCATTATCTTGATTAAAACTCAAAGAGCCTCCCAGTTCAGACGGGGGGATGAGGCTGCACTCAGCTCAGACTCGTCTCCGGATCTGTTTGTGGGCATTCCACGTTACCATGGCGGGGACCATCCAACCAATAGCACAGGATGGTGATATTCATTTACAGTCGTGGTGGTGTTCGTTATTAATCAGCAATGATCTATACACTGCTGGATGAAGGCCCCAGCCGTCGCCATCTCTCACGATCCTGGGATGTAATGTAACCCTCCCCAGCGTCTGGCAGCACACGAGGAGCTGAGTTCATCGCTCCATCTCCCCGGTGGATGTCCTCTCTCGGGCACGTTCCATCCCTTGACCGCTTGCCCCGCACTCGCTCGTTCTCGCCCATCAAAGTTGGCGGCTTTCGCATGAATAAAAAAGAAAGTCATAATTGAAACACATTACAACCCTTTGTTAATCCACTGCTGGATGAAGGCCTTCCCACGCCTTGTCGTTCACGATGGTTGTTTGGCCATACTTCACCACGCTGGTCAGTGCGGGGTGGTGAACCACCCTTGCCACTGATGTTAGCCGTGGCCAGGAAACACTTCAGGTAACAGTATTCATAGCGCAGCGCGCTGCAATTCGATATTTCAGGATTGGTAGTGTTTCTTAATTAAGTGTTTTGTGATCCAGCGCTTTGGAGTCCATGGTTGGTGGATCACACGAAGATGTGTGGACCGATATCCACGGAGAGGTGCCATGCGGTCATCAGATGGCAGTACAGCAAGTGGGCCAATCCCACACCGATGCGTGTTGGGTTTCCTCCAGACGCAGTCCTGTAGCGTGGCTAAGTTCATTCTCCTCCTCTAAAGAAAATCACCGATTAAAATGAAAGAAAACCCGTTTGGAATTGGTCGTACATCTCAATGTATTAGGAACCCTCCCGGCGCTGTTTGGAAGGAACAAACAAATACGCGCCGCTAAACGAGGACATTACGGGGATTACCATAACGTCTCGCACAATGCAACCACATTTGCGGTTGACCATTCAATTCGGCGCCTAGTATGACAAAGATTAAAATCCCCCTTACGTGTAGCCTGTAACAGACTGTTGGAGTGCAAGTGCTGTTAGCGAGCACCTATGAAGGCTGACACGGCAAACACCACCTTTGTCTCCCTTGTGGCGATGTTTACACACCGCACCAGGTACTCATTTTAGGCTGAGTCGACCTAGGGGAGGAGGCCCAGGACCAGGTTCAGATAATCGTCTCTGGTGTTGGCCGTGAGCTGGAATCGAATTCGGGTGACCGGGTTCGTAGCGATAACCACTATACCACCGCTCCCCACGGCATGACGCGCACACACACACACGGCGCACGCGTGTTTCAGAAACCTGGGGAATAAATCCGATGAGCTATGAAGCTCTTTTTTAAACAGATGCCCAGCAGGGGGCAGGTAAGAAAGTTACGACAACAAACGATAGAACAGGTGAAGCGATTTTGTTTCTCGATTTAGGACACGTGAACAACAATGTCTAAGCGGCAACAATTTTAGCAGAACAATAATTAATCTAGAGATGTTTTTTTACCGGAGCCAAACCTGTTGAGCATGTGTGACTCGTGTCCATGTCACCTGATTTAAATCATCCTGTGGGAGGGGGAGGGTGGTGCTAAATTTAAAAGAAAAAAAATAGTCTCACATTAATAATAATTTTTTAGAAAAAAATCAATGCATTT
>NW_026891988.1:2500-15000 GCF_015708825.2 Lethenteron reissneri
CCCACTCACTCACCCACTCACTCACCCACTCACACACTCACCCACTCACTCACTCACCCACTCACTCACCACTCACTCACTCACCACCCACCCACCCACTCACCACTCACTCACCCACACTCACCACTCACTCACTCACCCACTCACTCACTCACTCACACTCACCCACTCACTCACTCACTCACCCACCCACTCACTCACCCACCACCCACCCACCCACTCACTCACCCACTCACACACTCACCCCCCCACTCACCCACCCACTCACTCACCCACCCACTCACTCCCCACCACACCCCTCACCCACCCACCCACTCACCCACTCCACCCACTCACTCACCCCCCACCACTCACCCACCCACCACTCACTCCACCACCCACCACCACCCACCCACCCACTCACCCACTCACCACACCCACCCACTCACTCACCCACCCACTCACTCACCCACCCACCCACTCACCCACCCCACCCACTCACCCACTCACCCCACTCACTCACCCACTCACTCACATCCCCTCACCCACCCACCCTTCACTACCCACCCCCCACCCACCCTCACTCCACATCCACTCACACACTCACCCACCCACTCACTCACCCACCCACTCACTCACATCCACTCACCCACTCACTCACACACTCACCCACCCACCACCCACCCACCTGCTAACTCACACCACTCACCATCACTCACATCAACCCCACTCACTCACTCACTTCACCTCCACTCACTCACTCACTCACCCATCACCCACCCACCCACGCCTCTTCGTGTCTCATCCCCGGCAAGCCGTGCGCTCAACCTTCAGAAAGTCGCCGACGCTGCGAAAGTCTTGGAGCCGCGGCAAGCAGACCGCGACACATTCGCCGGTTCTCCTCGGCGCAACCGCATTTGAAGTACGACAGGTCTTCCACCGCCTGTAGCACACCACCACCACCACCGTCACCACCGGTCATTGTCACCACCACCAACACCACCACCACCACCGTCATTGTTACCCACACAATCAGTGTCACCACCAACACCACCACCACCACCGTCCCACACCGTCATTGTTACCACCACAATCATTGTCACCACCACCACCAACACCACCACCGTCACCACCTTCATTGTTACCACCACAATCATTGTCACCACCACCACCACCGTCACCGTCATTGTTACCCCCACAATCATTGTCACCCACCACCACCGTCACCACCACCGTCACCGTCATTGTTACCACCACAATCACTGTCACCACCACCACCGTCACCACCGTCACCATCATTGTTACCACCACAATCATTGTCACCACCAACACCACCACCACCACCACCGTCATTGTTACCCCCACAATCATTGTCACCACCACCACCACCGTCACCACCACCACCACCACCGTCATTGTTACCACCACAATCATTGTCACCACCACCACCACCAACGCCACCACCACCACCACCACCACCACCGTCACCACCACCACCACCACCGTCATTGTTACCACCACAATCATTGTCACCACCAACACCACCACTGTCACCGTCATTGTTACCACCACAATCATTGTCACCACCAACACCACCACCACCACCGTCACCACCGTCATTGTTACCACCACAATCATTGTCACCACCAACACCACCGTCACCGTCATTGTTACCACCACAATCATTGTCACCACCAACACCACCACCACCGTCACCGTCATTGTTACCACCACAATCATTGTCACACGAACACCACCACCGCCACCACCGTCACCACCGTCACCACCGTCATTGTTACCACCACAATCATTGTCACCACCACCAACACCACCACCACCACCGTCACCACCGTCATTGTTACCACCACAATCATTGTCACCACCACCACCACCGTCATTGTTACCACCACAATCATTGTCACCACCACCAACACCACCACCACCACCACCACCGTCACCGTCATTGTTACCACCACAATCATTGTCACCACCACCACCGTCACCGTCATTGTTACCACCACAATCATTGTCACCACCAACACCATCGTCATGTCACTGCCAATCGCCATTCGCCAATAAGTGGCGGTGATGTCACCACGACGGAGCTTGTGCCAGGCTGTGTGCACGTGAAGCGTCGGCAGAAGGTCACGGGGCAGACCCAGCAGGTGCCACGGGTCGACTGACCGAGATGACCGAGATGACTGGCTGATGCACCACCTGTGCCCCCTACTGTGCCAACTTGCTGTGCTTTAGCCACCCGGCGCTCCGCTCGTTGTTGTGAGCGTCGCTCCTCCGCCCTCCGTTGTTGTTGGAGGGCGACTGCCTCCGACTGCCCAGTAGCGTCCTTCACGAGCCTCCTCCACAGAGGCCGATCTTGACACCGCTGGTACCGGTCATCGGCAAGTCCACTCAGCTCCACGTCCTCCTGTACCACATCACTTCATGTCTTCTCTAGCCCGTGCCGCGCCCTTTAAGCACCCCCGATCCGTTCGAACCTCCTTTGCCAGTAGCAAAATATAATTGTTTTTTTACCATTTTATCTGGCAACTGGCAAATGAGGTTGCAATGGTGTAATGCTTACCCCGAGCTCTGATACTCTGATGGTGCATTGTCTTTGAGTTGTGCGCCTTTTGGCGTCGTCTGGTCCAACACCATGTGAGACTAGGCTCTAAGAAAGCTGTCTTGGGTGTGGACACAAATCAATGTCAAGGACAGTGCATACCTTATCAGAGTTGTGGTTTTTGTTTGCATTCCGACCGCAGGTATTGTGGTCCATGCAAACATGACTCCTTGTAAAAAAGGTGTCAGTTTTGTTTCCAGATAAAAGGGTAAAATAAATCAATTATCACCCTCTATCCGGCCAAACCAAAGCGGTTATAGGCATGCAGTGGCTGGGCATGTGGGCTACATGGGCCCAGCCAACGCAGCCTTGCCTGCCGGAGGAGCTCAATGGGACTTTGTCAAGATCTTTCAAGGATTTGTGAGCTCCTCACACAATCCAGCCTGTTGGTTAAACTCAGAATGGATTGGAGGCAGGCCAGCCTGAAATATTTCTAAGCAGATAGGGGGGTGGGGGGGGGGGGTCCATGTTTTGCAAGCGTAGAGGGCATGACCATGGCCAAGAAGACCCGAAGCTTTGTGTGGAGCAACAGACCAGGTAGCTTCCGCAAAGCATGGTGCAGTCGATGCAAAGATAATGCCACTCGATTGATTGAGAACTCTTCTGCCACAGAGCTGGTCATAGGCACACTGCCCAGCTACGGGAAACTCTCCACAACTGCCCCATCACCAATTGAGAGTTGTGGAGTGTCCGATGGTACAAAATACCCAGGCGGGTGCTTAGTTTTGGTGGGGCTGTAAGGGGGAGGCAAGGCCCCACCCTCTCAGTGGCACGCTCCAGTTTCAGCCAGCAGCATAAACGTGGTTGAGCAATACGGAGCCATCCCTTGACCGCAACCCTGGCAGGTGGCAAGATGCAGCAGCAGAACTGTTGAACAATACAACCCCTAAATTTCGATTTAAAGCTTCTTTCGTGTACTGCAGGGATTCATCTTCTTGGTTATTTCGGTTAAAGTCGTCACGTAGAAGGGAAGTAATAAAATAATACAAATAAAACACAATAAAATAATTCTCACGACGTTTCGGCCACAACGCAAGCAGCCGTCCTCAGGTGGAGAACAGATCTGTCGGTAAAGTTACGAAGAATGGAAGTAATAAAATAATACAAATAAAACACAATAAAATAATTCTCACGACGTTTCGGCCACAACGCAAGCAGCCGTCCTCAGGTGGAGAACAGGTCTGTCGGTAAAGTTACGAAGAATGGAAGTAATAAATAATACAAATAAAACACAATAAAATAATTCTCACGACGTTTCGGCCACAACGCAAGCAGCCGTCCTCAGGTGAAACCGGGTCCGTCGAGGCGACAGCGTCTGAAATACAACCCCTAGACAACCAAGCCCAACTATATACATGTGCAGCATTTCACAAAGGGGGTGATGTAATGAGAGCCTACGTCGGATTCACGTGGCGATCGGCTTTGCCGGTCCCGCTCTACAGCCAATGGGGGGAGAGCCTGGGAGCATGGCCCCGGCGTGATCACGGGATGTCAGCCAGGTGATTGGTTCTGCTGGTCTTGGCCTCAGCCAATGGGAAGACAAGTCGGGGCCTGGTCCCGGGAGTTGATGGGGGGGATCTGGAACATTCGGCGCAGGCTGTTGAGGATTGGCTGGAGGGTACCACGTGACCCAGGCGTTAAATAAGGAGAGAGAGGAGAGACACGGGGTCAGACACGGAACTAAGAGAGGGAGAGAGAGGGGCCAAGCGCGAGTGGGGCTCCGGGTGCCACGTGGCGGTGGGTCTCTGGTGTCTGTCTGCCCGCTTCCCGTTGCCTGCCAGCAACGGGGAGTGTTTGTGAGCTGCAAGAAGTGAAATAAAAGGACCGATTCCACAAGCCGTCTCCAGCGTGTTATTACAAAACGATACTTTTTCCCGTAACAGGACCCTGCGGGGTGGGCTGGTAGGAACGAGTAACCAAAGAATATAAACATAATGTATTATTACACTTGTTTAGCCAGGAAAGCCTCACTGAGTGTAAAGGTTTTTGTAGGGTCCTGCCAAGTGTTTGCAGTAGGGGGCGATGTTGCTACACCTAATCGGACGATACGAAGGGAGAGTTTGAGGCCTACTTCTAGGCTTTAGGCCTAGCTGTAGGCTTTAGGCCGCTGTGAGTTAATTTTAAATTTAAATGTTTTAATTGTTAATGTAAAAGCTTTAAATGTAAATGTTTCTATTTAAAAACATCAGGGAATGTAACATTGTGAAACATTAACTCCCTTTCACACACGCGGGGGTACGATACGAAGGGAGAGTTTGAGGCCTAGTTCTAGGCTTTAGGCCTAGCTGTAGGCTTTAGGCCGCTGTGAGTTAATTTTCCCGTAAAAAAAACATTCCTCACGACAATCCCTACCGCCCGCTCGCTCACCCGCCGGCCCGCTTCGTTGTTGTGCAGTTCCATCAGGAGGAACTTCGACAAAGACTTGCGTCGCCCTCCTTGCCTCCAGCGGTCTTTGACGCCCGCGTCCAAGAACAACTTGGCGAAATGGCGTCCGTATTTGACGTTGTCTCCGGGAAGCAACCAGGGTTGGTAGGTCCACGTGCAGTTTTGCCGGATCACCTCCGACGTGTTGCAGGCGCGCGCCACGGCGTGCACCACGCCGGCGGCGGTGAGGGCGGAGAAGAAGGCGGCCTCGCGAGAGCCTGCGCCCCCCCACCCCCCCCACCCACAAAACAATTTGATCATTTGTCTATAATGGAGGTTGTTTGTTTTTCTGGCGTAGATCGCCGAAATAGAAACGTCACCTCAACAACTCTTGGAACCTCCCAGTTCAACCAGTCTACACAACAAAGACTCATTCTTAGCAACGATTTCAGCCGCACCACCTCTACATAACAAAAGGCGCAGTCCCATTTACACGCATCTTTACATCAGCCGCACCTTAACAACTCTTGAAACCTCCCGGTTCAACCAGTCTACACAACAAAGACTCATTCCTAGCAACGATTTCAGCCGCACCACCTCTACATAACAAAAGGCTCAGTCCCATTCACAGCAGCCGCACCTTTACATCAGCCGCACCTTAACAACTCTTGGAACCTCCCAGTTCAACCATTCTACACAACAAAGACTCATTCTTGGCAACGATTTCAGCCGCACCACTTTTACATAACAAAAGGCTCAGTCCCATTTAGACGCACCTTTAAAATCATCCGCACCTTAGTTTACACAACAAAGGCTCATTCCTAACAGCGTGCTTCAGCCGCACCGAACCTCACAACAATAATATTCAGGGCCTACCCTTAGCTCCTCCCACCCTCAACCAGTATATATACACAAGGACTGTGTTCTTGGAATTTCCCTCACTTGATACAGCTGTCGTGCTGTGACGGTTCCATCTGAACCTAACCCTAATCTAGATTTGAAGCTTTCGTGACTGCAAGGATTCATATTCTTAGGTTTTTTCGGTAAAGTCACCAATGTAGGTAAAACATTAAAAGTAATAAAAGTAAAATAAAATAAAAATCACGACGTTTTGGAGGCAACACAAGTCTCCGTCACAGCCAGATTTGCTGCATCAAGTGAGGCAATCTTGAATCATTGCCTCACTTGATGCAGCAAATCTGGCTGTGACGGTTCCACCTGAAGACGGAAGCTTGTGTTGCCTCCGAAACGTCGTGATTTTTATTTTATTTTACTTTTATTAATTTTAATGTTTTACCTACACAGTGACTTTACCGAAAAAAACCTAAGAATACTAACCCTAAGCCTAACGCGCTCGTTACCCTGGTACAGCACTGACCTGTTGCCGTGTGTTGGAAAGTAAATTCTCCGCCACATTTACAACGCGGGTCTCGCGATCTTTCGCCGAGGGGACAACAACCGCCGTCACGGGCGATAGCCACGATTGTAAAGAAATTGTCCTTCGGTCTTCAAGAGGGATTGGCCACATTCTATTTAAGCGACACTCTAAACCAGCGGTCGGGAACCTATGGCTCGCGAGCCATATATGGCTCTTCCAGTGACGACATATGGCTCCCAGGCAATTTTGAGTTGAAAAAAGAAAAAAAATCAGTTTGGAACTGATTTTAAAATACTTGTGATATTTGCTTAATAATAGTGTGTCATTTTAAAGTAAACAGAAATTAGTTTTGAAGATAAATTTCACGGGCCGCGCCTGCACGAAGCTCAACCTCACCACGTATAAACCAGACTACAAGGCCATCAGCAAAACTATGCAGCACCAGACGTCGCATTAAAAGTAAGACATTTTTAATTTATCATACGTTAAAAATACTATATGGCTCTCAATGAAATATATATAGAAATATTTGGCTTTTATGGCTCTCCCAGTCAAAAAGGTTCCCGACCCCTGCTCTAAACCAAACTGAATTGGCCGTGTCGGATGGTGGCGGGTAGACACCGCAGCATTCACGTTGATGCGATCTAACACAAAACCTTGATGATGAGCAAGCACCTTGTGAGACACAAGACACGGCTTCATACCTGGGGACTGCCTGGGCCACACTTGGGCAGGGTGACCAACCCCAACTTGAAGGGGTCACCGTCGAACAGAGACGGTCACCCCGTTGGGTGCTTTCAGGACACATCACACTACGCACCGCACACTACTACACTACTGTAGTGTGTAGTACACTACGCACTGCACACTACTACGCTACTGTAGTGTGTAGTACACTACGCACCGCACACTGCCACGCTACTGTAGTGTGTAGTACACTACGTACCGCACACTGATACGCTACTGTAGTGTGTAGTACACTATGCACCGCACACTACTACGCTACTGTAGTGTGTAGTACACTACGCACCGCACACTGCCACGCTACTCTAGTGACGTAGAACGGCTCGCTACGGCGCCTGCCCTAGCGCCCGTCGCTCAAACCCGCCCGTCACCGGCAGAGGCTCGAAGCCGCCTCTGACCCGGGCGACGATCTCCTTACCCGACCGAGCCAAAGGGACCAGCCCGTCCTCCGTGCACTCTGACCTGGGCGACAATCTCCTTACCTGCCCGAGCCAAAGGGACCAGCCCGTCCTCCGTGCACTCTGACCCGGGCGACGATCTCCTTACCCGCCCGAGCCAAAGGGACCAGCCCGTCCTCCGTGCACTCTCACCCGGGCGACGATCTCCTTACCTGCCCGAGCCAAAGGGACCAGCCCGTCCTCCGTGCACGGCGCCTTGCGCTTGCGCTTCGCCTGGAACTGGTGCCGGTACTCGGCGATCGCCAGCCGCGCGCCGTCCACCACGAGCTTCGCGAAGTGCGGCTGCTGCCGGCAGACGTGGCGCTGTGCGGGGGACAGCCCCGGGGCCACGCTGCACAGCAGCAGCGGACGCTGCGAGGGGTCCACTGCCGGGGGGACCCACATTGCCAGCGACCTGCAGAGGAGGGGTGGGAGGTGGGGGGGGTCACGGTGGCTAGGAGATGTTGACTACCTCGCCTGGTACGCAGGAGGTTGTGGGTTCGATCCAAACCCTGACGATGCCTGCTGCTGCTGCTGTATATTTGGAGTCTGTGTGTCTCTCTCTCATCATCGTCACGGTGGCTAGGGGATGTTAACTCTCTTGTCTGGTACGCAGGAAGTCGTGGGTTCTATCCAGACCCTGATACCTGCTGTATATTTGGAGTCTGTGTGTCTTTCTCTCTCATCATCACGGTGGCTAGGGGATGTTGACTACCTCGCCTGGTACACAGGAGGTCGTGGGTTCGATCTAAACCCTGACGCCTGCTGCTGTATATTTGGAGTTTGTGTGTCTCTCTCATCATCACGGTGGCTAGGAGATGTTAACTACCTCGCCTGGTACGCAGGAGGTCGTGGGTTCTATCCAAACCCTGATGCCGGCTGCTGTATATTTGGAGTTTGCGCGTCTCTCTCTCTCTCATCATCACGGTGGCTAGGGGATGTTGACTACCTCGCCTGGTACGCAGGAGGTCGTGGGTTCGATCCCAACCCTGCCGCCTGCTGCTGCTGTATATTTGGAGTTTGCGTCTCTCTCTCATCATCGTGGTGGCTAGATACATTTTTAATGACATTTATACATTTACGCGATCTAACCCCCCCCCGCAAAAAAACTCTTGTGGATGATATTGGTCACGAAAGCCCTGCCCGCTACCAGGTGTACGGGGGGCGTGTGTGTGCAAGACGTTAGGTAAGGTTGCTCATAAATAAATAAACTCAGAAACGTGTCGCGCTCATCGCAGCAGCGGAGGAGTGACGAGGAAGACAGCGGCGCTTACCACCAGGCGGCGCTGGCGACTGCCCCCAGCTGTGCGAAGGCGCAGAGTCCCAGCAGCAGCAGCATCGGCGGCGGGGAGACGGAACCCATCGGAGTTCTCACGGCCAGCGACTCTGTGCAGAAGAGAAGCGCAGCGGGGGTGACGATGTCAACACACCTCGCACGGTACGCAAGAGGTCGTGGGTTCCATCCCGACGATGCCCGCTGCTGCTGCTGCTGCTGTATATTGTGAGTTGTCATGTCTCACTCATCATCATCGTCATCATCACGGTGGCTGGGAGATGTTAACTTCCTCGCCTGGTGCGAGGGATCGAACCCACGAGTGCTTGTGTACCGGGCGAGGGAGTCAACATCTCACTCATCGTCATCATCACGGTGGCTGGGAGATGTTAACTTCCTCGCCTGGTACGAGGGATCGAACCCACGAGTGCTTGTGTACCAGGCGAGGGAGTCAACATCTCACTCATCATCGTCATCATCATCACGGTGACTGGGAGATGTTAACTTCCTCGCCTGGTACGAGGGATCGAACCCACGAGCGCTTGTGTACCGGGCGAGGGAGTCAACATCTCACCACCGTGGTCGTGATGAACTCCGACTGCTGATGTCTGTAGCCGACCGACCTTATAACCAGATGAATCCCTGCAGTCACGAAAGCTTTAAATAAAACAATTCTAAATTTAAATTTACGCATTTTGATGTGACGTCACATTTCTCAACCCCACCCCCCACCGTCACAAATGTCTGACCCCCCCCCCCCCCCCAGGTACGTGACGTCATTTATGGACGGCCCCAAAGCCCCCGCGCCACAACCAAGAGCAGAACATGTGTGGAGATAATTCAGTGACGAAAACATTCTAGATTTGAAGCTTTCGTGACTGCAAGGATTCATATTCTTAGGTTTTTTCGGTAAAGTCACGTAGGCAAAACATTAAAATTAATAAAAGTAAAATAAAATAATTATTTTAAAATAAATAATTATAATAATTATTTTAAAATAAAATAATTATTTTATTTTACTTTTATTAATAAAAAGTGTTACTACCTAATAGCTAGTGACTCAATAGTAGAGAAAGTGGGCTCTTAATACTCCACACAAACTTTGTATTTGTGACCCAGCACACAAGCAGAGTGAACAATCCACTCCATTAACAACAGTGTGACATCAACATTGACCCTTAGTGGTAGAGTGTTACTGCCTAGTAGCTAGTGACTCACTAGTAGAGAAAGTGGCTCTTAATACTCCACACAAACTTTGTATTTGTGACCCAGCACACACAAGCAGAGTGAACAACCCACTCCATTAACAACAGTGTGACAACAACAACATTGACCCTTAGTGGTAGAGTGTTACTGCCTAGTAGCTAGTGACTCACTAGTAGAGAAAGTGGGATATTGTTAAGCTCCACAAATTCTAGATTTTAAGCTTTCGTGACTATAAGGATTCATAATCTGAGGTTAAAATCACGTAGGTATAAATAAATACTAAAATAAATTTAAAATAAATAAAAATTAAATAAATTCTCCCCAAAAACTTTGCTTCTGTGACCCAGGACATTGATATTTATACATTTAACAATTTTAAATAAAAAAAGACGCGGTGTGCATTTGTCTCATCCCTTCACGTAAAGTCCTGCTCACAAAAGCAAAGTTTGTACGGAATAATAATAATATCCATTAAATCTTATTTGTAGGCAATTTAACAACAACACGCAGCAACACTTGACTACGCAAGGCCAGACCTCGCGTCAGCTCGTGTGTTCTCGTTGTTGTTGAACCAATAAATATAGTTTAGATATGCAAGGAGACCCATGCACTGTATAGGTAAACCCACTCAAATAAACTCCTTTAAAAAATTGTAAAAAAAAATTAAAATTAAATTTTTTTAATAAAATTTTTTTTTTAATAAATTTTTTTATTATTTTTTTTACATTTTTTTATTGAAAGGTGGAAGTGGACGACGTTTCGACCACGAGCCTTGAGCGCGACACACAAGAGAGGAGAGGAATGAAGTTGAATAATAAAACTTTTACTTTCGACACTTGAGCTCCACGCTCACCGCGTGTTGACAAGTTCCCGCGTCAGTGGCGCCTGCTTCGTGCGCGAGGCGATTCCAGAGTTTAGGGACCGCGGCGTTCTTGATTCTCTCAAAGCAATATTTAAATAATAAGACGTCCATTAAAAAAATGTCATTGCTTTTAAAGAGACGCTCAATTGATTGACGCCGATTTTTATTGATTGCTTTATTAATTAATCCTTAATGTACTTATTTTTTTTTTCGAGTGATGTTCACAAACGGAGGCAGGCGCGCCTGAGACGCGCGGCGCCTGATTGGTGTGCGAGCCGATTCCCCAATTTAGGGCCCGCGGCGTTTTCACCTTGCACAACAATTAACACGCCAATTTTAACACAGTGTGCAAAATGTTTAATTGATTAGACACCAGGAAGTAGACTAAACATTTTATTACAAGATATTGGCCACGACACTACAAAGGAATATCACGTGAAGTGAAAGCGTTGAAAAATATAAAGGGGCAGAAATTATTCCATCGAGAAAACAACATTTTTATTCAAACCCTGTACACATGCAACGTTGAGCCAATTTGGTAAACAGGTGTTCACACACAGCGTGGTAAACATATGTGTACACACACAGACACCCAAAGAGACCCATAGAGACCCACAGAGACACACAGAGACCCATAGAGACCCATAAAGACCCACAGAGACACACAGAGACACACAGAGACCCACAGAGACACCACAGAGACACACAGAGACCCACAGAGACCCATAAAGACCCACAGAGACACGCAGAGACACACAGAGACCCACAGAGACACACAGAGACACACAGAGACACACAGAGACCCACAGAGACACACAGAGACACACAGAGACCCACAGAGACCCATAAAGACCCACAGAGACACACAGAGACCCACAGAGACACACAGAGACCCATAGAGACCCACAGAGACACACAGAGACCCATAAAGACCCACAGAGACACACAGAGACCCACAGAGACACACAGACCCATCGAGACCCACAAAGACCCACAGACACCCATAGAGACTCACAGAGACACACATACACCCATAGAGACTCACAGAGACCCACAGACACCCATAGAGACTCACAAAGACACACATACACCCATAGAGACACACAGACACACACATACACCTATAGAGACTCACAGAGACACACAGAGACTCACAGAGACCCATAGAGACCCACAGAGACCCACAGAGACACACAGAGACACACAGAGACCCATAAAGACCCACAGAGACACACAGAGACCCACAGAGACACACAGAGACCCATAGAGACCCACAGAGACACACAGAGACCCATAAAGACCCACAGAGACACACAGAGACCCACAGAGACACACAGAGACCCATAGAGACCCACAAAGACCCACAGACACCCATAGAGACTCACAGAGACACACATACACCCATAGAGACTCACAGAGACCCACAGATACCCATAGAGACTCACAGAGACACACATACACCCATAGAGACACACAGACACACACATACACCTAGAGACTCACAGAGACACACAGAGACACACAGAGACCCACAGAGACACACAGAGACCCATAGAGACCCACAAAGACCCACAGACACCCATAGAGACTCACAGAGACACACATACACCCATAGAGACTCACAGAGACCCACAGAC
>NW_026891988.1:20000-22274 GCF_015708825.2 Lethenteron reissneri
ACTCACTCACATACCAACTCACACAACCACTCACCCACTCACTCACCCACTCCATTTACCCACTCACTCACTCACCCACCCACCTCAGCAAACCCACTCACTCACTCACCCACCTACCCACTCACCATACCAACTCACACAACCACTCACCCACTCCATTGACCCACCCCTCACTCATACTCTCACTCACTCACCCAACCACTCACCCGACCACTCACACACTCACACAACCACCCACCCCCCACTCACTCACTCACCCACTCACTCACCCACTCACTCACTCACTCACCACACCCACCCACCTCAGCAAACCCACTCACTCACTCACCCACCCACTCACCTACCAACTCACACAACTGTGATGCCGCCGCCACGAAGCCGTTCGGCAGGCGCCCAAATCCCCGACCTCGCCACCACCAAGCAACGGAGCCAACCCCGCGTCCCCCTCCCACCTCACATGAACACACCCGCACGCATTTTCCCCACCCATAGAGCTGGAAGGGGAGGTTACCTGGCCGACCGGTTTTTATCCGAGAAACCCTTATCGGGGTTAACTCTCACGGTTTCCGGCGATCAGGGAATTGGATGACCTCCCCCGTGCTACGTGGCACCGCGGCGCTGCGACCAGCCTTAATATGGTGTGGTCGCGGCATGGGGCATTTGGCCACCGCGGTTGAGGCGCATTTCCCCCCACACACACCCCCACGGGTCGACGGGGCAAGCAGGGGAGGGACGGGACAGCATGAATAGCGGGACCGCAGGAGCTGTTGCGCATAGTCATGGAGGGTTGGGATAATTACGCTTGAGCGCGCAGGCCCCATTGTTAGGAAGGGTAAGGGAGTAATTAGGATGTACGCCGCCAACGCAGCTCACTGATTAGCAGATCAAAAGCGCCCGGAACCGCCGTGCGCGGGCTCGAGGTGCACGAGCCCATTGTTCAGCGCAGCATCCCCTTTGAGGTAGGGAGGATAAATAGAGGGGCGCAGAGGGGAAATCGCTCTCTTACTCCAGCGCCAGGCGACCAGACGCAGCTCCAGCCAGCGACCCGGACGTCCGTGTGACGCACCGAGGCACGCGGTTAGCACAAGGATCAGCGGACCGCCGTGGACACTTAACAGTGAGTAAGAAGGTGAATTAGAATCATAGCAGATAAATCGGGAATAGGTATAGAGGTATCAGCGTAGGCCAGCCTCGTCGACTCACTGATTTAGTTCCAGGTAGCGGATAATAAATCATTAATAGCTGATCGTGGCCTCGTGTGATCTCGTGTTATAAGTGTGAACGCGTGTGGTACGGTGTATGCGTAAGCTCTCGGCGTGCGTAATCGGCGTACCCCAGGTGCGCGATCATAACGTAAGCGGCCAGCAGGCGGCGAGCGCTGCGCAGAGCGGCGCAAGAGTGGGTATCGCGTGTGGAGCTGTATGTGTGTGCGCGCACGTTCACGACGTGTATAATACAGGTGCGCGATCCTAACGCGAGCGGTCAGTGTTGAGTGAGTGCCGCGCAGAGCTGTGTGTGGGAGTGCGCATACGTTCGTTACGTGTCGGATACGGATGCGCATTGGTAACGTGCCGCACAGGGCTATACTGCGAGCACGGCGTTTGATTGATGATGATGTGCGCACGTATGCTCGCAGCGTGGGAGCGCGGCGCGAGGCTGTAATAGTAGGGGCGTCGCGTTCGAATGCCGGCGAAACCGTAGCGGGTAATAGGGAGGTGGGGTAACGTAAACGGAATAGGGGATGCAGGCGGGAGGGACCCCGGGGGCCAACGGCCCCCACACATCCACGCAAGCTCCCGATGCTCCGTTTTGAAGTTTTAAAATGAAACAACTTTGAATTGTGTTATGTTTTGAATTTGATAATTCTATTTCTTCATTAAAAGCTTGTTATTTTACATCTGGAAGACTTCATTGAAAACGACATTTCGTGTGAATTTTCTCTCGTCGTGAAGTAGATGGCCTTGCCGGGGTTCTGTTCGATGCGGACTTTCACCTGGTTGGGATCGTGGGGTTGAGATGAGGCGACACAGAGCTGCTGGCCGTGCCAGAAGACCGCCGTCTGCAGATCAATTCCAACGCGATCGAACGTCTGTCCCTGTGCCTCTGTCGTTCATGCAGGGGACGCGTAGGTTTGCAGCGCCCCCTGCATGAAAACGACAGAACGTGCAGCGTTCGTCACGAAGTTGTGCGTAAGCGCCATAACAAGGCGCTGTCAGCTGACCTGCCACCACGTGCACGGTTCAACAGGGGGCAGCCGAGAGAGAGAGCGAGGTG
>NW_026891989.1:0-5000 GCF_015708825.2 Lethenteron reissneri
CAAGCGTTGCCTTATTCCTGCTCGACCCTCTCCCCCTTCGTCTCCCCGCAATTCCGACTCCTCGGCCGGCGCCGTCCACGCACGCAGCTCGTGCCCCGGCTCGCCCCGACCCGGACAAATGGATCCTCTCGGCGCCGCCCTCGTCTGCCTGTGCTGCGCCGTCACCGTCGCCGCCTCCGCCCGCCGCTCCCCGCCGGCGCCCCCGCGCTACTCGGTCCGCGAAGAGGAGCCGCCGGGGACGCTGGTGGGGAAACTGGCCCGCGACCTGGGCCTCACCGCCGAGCAATTCCGAGCGCGCCGATTCCGAGCGCTGCGGGGCACCAACGGCTCCGACTACCTCGCCGTGAGCGCCGACAGCGGCGAGGTGTGGGTGCGCCGGCGCCTCGACCGCGAGGCCGCGTGCCGCCGGGCGAGCGCTGCTGGCTCGGGCTGCCCTGCTGCTCGGCGCCGTCCTGGAGCGGCCCGCCGAGCTGGTGCGCGTCGTCGTCGACGTGCTGGACGTCAACGACCACGCGCCGCGCTTCCCGGCCGAGAGCGCCCTCCTCGAGGTCGCCGAGAGCGCCGCGGTCGGCACGCGCTTCGCGCTGGACGGCGCCCGCGACCCCGACACCGGCGCCAACGCGCTGCGGGGCTACGCCATGGAGCCCGACGACGGCGCCTTCGCCCTGGAGACGCGCGACGGCGGCGGCGGCGCTTTGTCGCCCGTGCTGGTGGTGCGCCGCGCCCTGGACCGCGAGCGCCGGGCCGCGCACGAGTACGTGCTCACCGCGCTGGACGGGGGCCGCCCGCCGCTCAGCGGCACGGTCCTGCTCACCGTGCGCCTCCTCGACACCAACGACAACGCGCCCGCCTTCGAGCGGCCCGTGTACCGGGCGCTGGTGCCCGAGGACGCGCCGGCGGGCACGCTGGTCGCGCGGCTCCACGCGTGGGACCCGGACGATGGCGCCAACGGGGAGGTGGAGTACGCGGCGATGCTGGGGGCGCACGAGACGGCGCGCACCTCTTCGCGGTTGACTCGCGCTCGGGCCTAGTCACCCTCGTGGGGGCCCTGGACCACGAGGAGGCCGACTCCCACGAGATGCACGTGCGGGCGCGCGACCGGGGGCCCGACTCCGTCCCCGCTTACGCCACGGTGCTGGTGCGCGTCCTGGACGTGAACGACAACGCGCCCGTCGTGCGGCTGCTCGGCCCGACCGGCGACGCCGCGGCGGACTCCGCGGCCGCCGTCGTCGGCGTGTCCCGGGGGGCATCGCCCGGCCACGTGGCCTTCGTCCGCATCCGGGACCGAGACTCGGGCGCCAACGGGCGCGTGACCTGCACGCTCGAGGGCGCGTCGGCCGCGGGGCCCGGCGCGGCGCCGCCGTTCACGCTCCGCGCCTGGGACGGGGGCGAGGTGTACGCGCTGGCAACGGCGACGCGGCTGGACCGCGGGGCGACCGCCGCCGCCGAGTACAACCTGACGGTGGTGGCGCGGGACGACGGAGCGCCGCCGCTCGTGTCGGTCAAGACGTTCACGGTGCGCGTCACGGACACGCGCCCCGAGGGCCGGCTCCCGGATGACGACGGCGGGGACGACGACGGGGACGGGGACGATGCCTTCGCGACGCCGTTCGTCACGGACGCGCGCCCCGAGGGCCGGCTCCCGGACGACAGCGACGGGGACGACGGCGACGACGGCGACGGCGCCTTCGCGACGCCGTTCGTCGCGGTCGTGGCGCTGGCCGTGGCGTCGTGCGTCCTGAACGTGGCCGCGGTGGCGGTGGTGCTGCGCTGCAAGCGGGAGAACAAGGAGTTACGCACCTACCACTGCGGCGCGGCCAGGACGCCGGCGCGTGACGAGCCGGGGGCGGCCGCCCGCTCCGGCGGCGAGGCGGCATCCGCCACCGCGCCCAACGCCTACGAGGACAAGTCCTTCCTGCCCTCGGAGGCGGCGGGCGCGGCAACGCCGGCGCTTGGCAAGCCCCCGCGTCGCCACCCTCTGCGCCGTGTGCCTGGCCGGCACGACCTCACACAGGTAGGTGATGCGCCGACGCAAGACGGCCCCCTTTTGAAAATGACCGCACGGGCCCGGGGAGGCCCGCCAAGCACTCCCCGCTGAACTTTCACTGCCGCGGCAATAACTTAAGAAATCTTGAGAATCAATCATCCGTCACGAATCGTCATCCGCCCCCTACGCACAATGCAGCGTGCGCGGGGAGGGGGGAATGACGTGTTTTTTTCCACGCATATCTCCGTAGACTGTCCGCGAAATTAAATTGCAATCAAGTATAAAATATAGGCGCATTGTGTACGGTCGATTGAGTTTGCCGAAATTTCATCTGCATGCATTTTACTCCGGTTATCAATTATAATATAAAGCAACTGATTTAAAGCTTTCGTGACTGCAGGGATTCATCTTCTTGGTTCTTTCGCTAAAGTCACGTAGAAGGGAAGTAATAAAATATTATTATGTTTTATTTTTATTATTTTATTACTTCCCTTCTACATGACTTTACCGAAAGAACCAAGAAGACAAAGCAACTGAATCGGAGAGGTTCATGGTTCGACCTCTACGCAAACCAACGTCCCTCAATCAGCAGCACGAAGGGGGGGTGGGTGGGTTCCCACGCGTACCTGCGATCTGCTGGTGGCAGATGCTTAAGAGACTCAGAGAAGCGGATATAATGAGGCACATTCGAAGGTACGAATCGTGGTGCCACGCGTATTAAACGCTCGCTGAGATCCGAGCACTCCTTTTGGCGAGCTTAATATACGTGTAATAATGGTCATTGAGGCGACTCCTGGAATCTGGTCTTTATTTCACTTTTCATGAACAGCTTTCCTTCACGCTGCTGACAGGCAGCGTGAGAGGGACAGACAGACAGAGAGAGACGCACTGCCACGTGGCAACCCGGAGCCCCGCTCCCGCGTGGCCCCCTTCCTCCGTTCGTTCCCGTTCTGACCACGTGTCGCTCGTCTCCACCCCTATTTAATACCCGGGTCACGTGGTACGTTTCCACCAAACCTGGTTAGCCTCCATGGATTCTTCCAGACTCCATCGTAGGCTCCCGGGACCACGCCCCTGACTCGTCTCCCCATTGGCCGTGGCTAAAGCCAGCAGAACCAATCATCTACAAACAGCTGTCAGCTTGCCATGACGTCAGGGCCACGCCCCTAGGCTTCCCCCCATTGGCTGTGGACCAGGACCGGTAGAGCCAATCATCGTGACGAGTTGTGATAGGTCAGTGAGCCGGATATATCCTCACGTTACACATGTTTAAAGAACACGAAACCCGTGGTACCAGCGAGGACCCTTCTTCAAACGTGCGAGCGTGCGTGCGTGCGTGCAAGCGAGCGTGCGTGCGCTCTCTGCACAAGGGGTCTGCGTGCCCATTCATGGACAGACGTCGGCACAATGACCCTGCTGCGTACGGATTGCTCCTGTTACTAAACAAAACGGTGAATGTTGCAATCTTCCGTGGTGAGAATGGAAGTGAAGAAAATGTCTCGCGCTGGCGATATACAAAACTAACAGATTTAACGTGCACATACGCGGCGCTTGCCCGCACGCGATCGTGAGTTCGAAGTGCGTGAATGACGGTGGCGTGCCCCCGTTGATCTTTTGCAGGGCAACGACAATTTCAATCGACAGCAGCAGCAGCAGACGTCTGGAAGGTGAGCGTTTACCGCGTCACACACGCGAACCCTTCATTTGTTCAGCAATCCGGCCTCAAAATCATCAAACTCTTAGGTTTTTTTTTTTCCGGTAAAGTCACCACGTAGGTAAAAAAAAAAATTAAAAGTTAATAAAAGTAATAATGGAAATAAAATAAAATAATAAATCACGACGTTTCGGAGGCAACACAAGTCTCCGTCACAGATAAAAATTACTGCATCAAAATCAAGTTCCGTTTTGCGCCGGTAATTTGCAGACTGAGCGGATGTCGTGACTTTGCGGTGCATTTAGACAACAACAACATCTAGACAACAACATCTAGACAACAACATTTAGACAACAACAACAACAACACCCCATGGGAGAGGAGCAGTGGGAAGGCGGTGTTGTGCGTTGGCAGAATGCCGTGCTCTGAGGCAGAGGTCACAACCGCGTACCCGATACCCGTACCCTACCCGATACCCGTACCCTACCCGATACCCGGCTACCCGTGACCGGCCGGGTATGGGTAGAACGTGAGTCACTGGTGAGTCACCGCTTGTCACTCATTTCCCAACGTCTTGTCTCTTCTCACAATTCAAGTTCCTAGAATCAACCCACCCGCGCCTACAACATGGTTTCATCCCAGAGGTCGCAATCAGGTACCCGATACCCGTACCCAGCCAGGTACGGGTAGGGTACAGGTACGGCCGGGTACGGGTACCCGTTTGCGACCCTGGTGCGGCCGGGTACGGGTAAGGAATCAAAACCCGTTTGCGACCTCTGCTCTGAGGTGGCCATATTTCCTGGCAAATGCTAAAACAGTCGGGATGCGGCGAGTGTTCAATTAAATGCCGGTTGTGGGAAATCCAAAATGTAAAAAAGAATTCCAATGCCGACCAGTCTGTATAATTAACGCTCGGTCACTATCGCCTTCAGTGAGAAACTTTGAAAGCTCAGCATGTCGGCCTTGGCTAAATGTCATCCGGAGCCATGTTGGCACAATGTGTGTGTCTATTCACATCAGAAGAATGTACGGCGTTTATTTTTCAGAAAATAAAATAAAACTCGGCAGGCACACGCACAGCCCGTAGCGTCTGAAAATATCCTTTAGCTGATAAACAACTCGCTCCTAATACGGCACGCGACGGCGTTTTGAAAGGATTTGGGGGAGTCTCGCTCCAGAAATCTCTGCACGCGCTTGGGCACTCAAGCTCTTTGTAAGCTTGCAGCGGCACCCGTCAGAGCCAGTCCACAATCCCCCTTGTGCAGAGAGCTGGCGCTCTTTCACACTCTTTGGTTACGTAGTTAAAAAATTAAATAAAAATTCCGCCCCCCCGTTTTAACTCACTGGCCATCTTCTGCA
>NW_026891989.1:10000-11144 GCF_015708825.2 Lethenteron reissneri
CATCAATTCATTGTCTTTATTTTCATGCAGGTGATGGTTTGTTCAGACTACAAGTCTCTTTATCGAGGGAGATTTGTGTTGCAAAACTATTCAGCCAGTCGAGGGGCAGCTGCAAAGTTGTAGACAAGTCATCTGAATGGCAGTCCACAATTTGAATGTCAGCCACATCTTTCTTGCCGGCTCTGTCAATTGGCATTAATTTCTACAAAATCATTTGAGTTGTGCATCAGCTGTCTGAAGCATGTTTGGCAAGTTGCGAATTTATTGTTGAGAGTGCAACACAATAGAATGAAGAGCCAATGTGACGATTATCTGAACCGGTTCTGGGCATCCCCTAGGTGGACTCAGCCTCAAATGAGTACCTGGTGCGGTGTGTAGTAAACATCGCCACTGGGGAGACAAAGGCGGTCGGGCGTGGTGCTGGCCACCCACCCCCTCGTGTGCCGTGCCGGCCTTCATAGGTGCTCGCTAACAGTACTTGCCCCTACAGTCTGTTACAGGCTACACGGTGTATCTTTGTCTGTATCTGTGTGTCAATTGTTTCTGTGTCCATGTGTGTGTGGAGCGGTATTTTAGTGGTGAGCGCTGTAATATTTCCCCACCACGGCTCACATCAGTGGCGAGTGATATCAGCATTGGTCCTGGACCTCGTCTAGGTTGACTCAGCCTTTAAACGAGTCCCCAGTGCGGTGTATAAATACCGCCACTGCTGGGGGGACAACAGCAGCTGAGCCACGCCAGTCTGCAGAGGTGCGATTGCTCGTGGTTCTGCGTGTGTCGTTGTCTGTCGTGGTTAGCGGCCTGCGCTACAAACCCGGCAAACTCGAGTCTGCTTCCTGCTCACGGCCAACACCGGTGACGATTGTTTGAACCGGTTCTGAGTCTCCCCTAGGTCGACTCAACCTTAAACGAGTACCTGGTGTGGTGTGTAACTGTAGTGGTGGTATTGACGTGCGCGACAGTGATGGATCAGGGGCGGGGGTTGGGCACGCGATGTGGGCGTGGTATGGACGCGGCGCCGGTGGTAGGCGCGCTGACACAAGCTGGGAAAAGAGGATCGTAGCGAGTGCGCAGTGATTGGTCAGATAAGATGGGTGCTCTCAGCGACGTCCGCAGGAGGGGTAAAGGGGGACGCGCGAGAGCA
>NW_026891990.1:0-11209 GCF_015708825.2 Lethenteron reissneri
GATGGGGTCTATGTGTAAAAATTTTGACTTTTTTGGTACACGAGCAAATCTGCTGGAAAGCGTGTGGAAGTTTCGTGATCGGACATATTTGGCGACACTATAATGAGCGTTTTGCCAGCTCCAGGGAATTCGGAGCGAGAGAAACGAGGCCCCGTAACGCACATGAGAGCAATCCCGGCCAATTTCTACCGTTTGATGGGGTCTATGTGTGCTGGAAAAGCGTGTGGAAGTTTCGTGACGTTCGGACGATATTTGGCGACACTATAATGAGCGATTTCCCAGCTTCAGGGAATTCGGAGCGAGAGAAACGAGGCCCCGTAACTCACATGAGAGCAATCCCGGCCAATTTCTACCGTTTGATGGGGTCTATGTGTAAAAATTTTGAAGTTTTTTGGTGCACGAGCAAATCTGCTGGAAAAGCGTGTGGAAGGTTCGTGACGTTCTACGATATTTGGCGACACTAAAATGAGCGATTTCCCAGCTCCAGGGAATTCGGAGCGAGAGAAACGAGGCCCCGTAACGCACATGAGAGCAATCCCGGCCAATTTCTACCGTTTGATGGGGTCTATGTGTGCTGGAAAAGCGTGTGGAAGTTTCGTGACGTTCGGACGATATTTGGCGACACTATAATGAGCGATTTCCCAGCTCAGGGAATTCGGAGCGAGAGAAACGAGGCCCCGTAACTCACATGAGAGCAATCCCGGCCAATTTCTACCGTTTGATGGGGTCTATGTGTAAAAATTTTGAGTTTTTGGTGCACGAGCAAATCTGTGGAAAAGCGTGTGGAAGTTCGTGACGTTCTACGATATTTGGCGACACTATAATGAGCGATTTGCCAGCTCCAGGGAATTCGGAGCGAGAGAAACGAGGCCCCGTAACGCACATGAGAGCAATCCCGGCCAATTTCTACCGTTTGATGGGGTCTATGTGTGCTGGAAAAGCGTGTGGAAGTTTCGTGACGTTCGGACGATATTTGGCGACACTATAATGAGCGTTTTGCCAGCTCCAGGGAATTCGGAGCGAGAGAAACGAGGCCCCGTAACGCACATGAGAGCAATCCCGGCCAATTTCTACCGTTTGATGGGGTCTATGTGTAAAAATTTTGACGTTTTTTGGTGCACGAGCAAATCTGCTGGAAAAGCGTGTGGAAGGTTCGTGACGTTCGTACGATATTTGGCGACACAAAAAATTGCGATTTCCCAGCTTCAGGGAATTCGGAGCGAGAGAAACGAGGCCCCGTAACGCACATGAGAGCAATCCCGGCCAATTTCTACCGTTTGATGGGGTATGTGTAAAAATTTTGACTTTTTTGGTGCACGAGCAAATCTGCTGGAAAGCGTGTGGAAGTTCGTGACGTTCGGACGATATTTGGCGACACTAATGAGCGATTTCCCAGCTCAGGGAATTCGGAGCGAGAGAAACGAGGCCCCGTAACTCACATGAGAGCAATCCCGGCCAATTTCTACCGTTTGATGGGGTCTATGTGTAAAAATTTTGAAGTTTTTTGGTGCACGAGCAAATCTGCTGGAAAAGCGTGTGGAAGGTTCGTGACGTTCCTACGATATTTGGCGACACTAAAATGAGCGATTTCCCAGCTCCAGGGAATTCGGAGCGAGAGAAACGAGGCCCCGTAACGCACATGAGAGCAATCCCGGCCAATTTCTACCGTTTGATGGGGTCTATGTGTGCTGGAAAAGCGTGTGGAAGTTTCGTGACGTTCGGACGATATTTGGCGACACTATAATGAGCGATTTCCCAGCTTCAGGGAATTCGGAGCGAGAAAACGAGGCCCCGTAACACATGAGAGCAATCCCGGCCAATTTCTACCGTTTGATGGGGTCTATGTGTGCTGGAAAAGCGTGTGGAAGTTTCGTGACGTTCGGACGATATTTGGCGACACTATAATGAGCGTTTTGCCAGCTCCAGGGAATTCGGAGCGAGAGAAACGAGGCCCCGTAACGCACATGAGAGCAATCCCGGCCAATTTCTACCGTTTGATGGGGTCTATGTGTGCTGGAAAAGCGTGTGGAAGTTTCGTGACGTTCGGACGATATTTGGCGACACTATAATGAGCGTTTTGCCAGCTCCAGGGAATTCGGAGCGAGAGAAACGAGGCCCGTAACGCACATGAGAGCAATCCCGGCCAATTTCTACCGTTTTTGGGGTCTATGTGTGCTGGAAAAGCGTGTGGAAGTTTCGTGACGTTCGGACGATATTTGGCGACACTATAATGAGCGTTTTGCCAGCTCCAGGGAATTCGGAGCGAGAGAAACGAGGCCCCGTAACGCACATGAGAGCAATCCCGGCCAATTTCTACCGTTTGATGGGGTCTATGTGTAAAAATTTTGACTTTTTTGGTGCACGAGCAAATCTGCTGGAAGGAGTGTGGAAGTTTCGTGACGTTCGGACGATATTTGGCGACACAAAATGAGCGATTTGCCAGCTCAGGGAATTCGGAGCGAGAGAAACGAGGCCCCGTAACACATGAGAGCAATCCCGGCCAATTTCTACCGTTTGATGGGGTCTGGTGTAAAAATTTTGACTTTTTTTGGTGCACGAGAAAATCTGCTGGAAAAGGCGTGTGGAAGTTTCGTGACGTTCGGACGATATTTGGCGACACTATAATGAGCGATTTGCCAGCTCAGGGAATTCGGAGCGAGAGAAACGAGGCCCCGTAACGCACATGAGAGCAATCCCGGCCAATTTCTACCGTTTGATGGGGTCTGTGTGTAAAAATTTTGACTTTTTGGTGCACGAGCAAATCTGCTGGAAAGCGTGTGGAAGTTTCGTGACGTTCGGACGATATTTGGCGACACTATAATGAGCGTTTTGCCAGCTCCAGGGAATTCGGAGCGAGAGAAACGAGGCCCCGTAACGCATGAGAGCAATCCCGGCCAATTTCTACCGTTTGATGGGGTCTATGTGTAAAAATTTTGACTTTTTTGGTGCACGAGCAAATCTGCTGGAAAGGCGTGTGGAAGTTTCGTGACGTTCGGACGATATTTGGCGACATAAAATGAGCGTTTTGCCAGCTCCAGGGAATTCGGAGCGAAAGAAACGATGCCCGTAACGACATGAGAGCAATCCCGGCCAATTTCTACCGTTTGATGGGGTCTGTGTGTAAAAATTTTGACTTTTTTTGGTGCACGAGAAAATCTGCTGGAAAAGCGTGTGGAAGGTTCGTGACGTTCGTACGATATTTGGCGACACAAAAATGCGATTTCCCAGCTCAGGGAATTCGGAGCGAGAGAAACGAGGCCCCGTAACGCACATGAGAGCAATCCCGGCCAATTTCTACCGTTTGATGGGGTCTATGTGTGCTGGAAAAGCGGTGTGGAAGTTTCGTGACGTTCGGACGATATTTGGCGACACTATAATGAGCGTTTTGCCAGCTCCAGGGAATTCGGAGCGAGAGAAACGAGGCCCCGTAACGCACATGAGAGCAATCCCGGCCAATTTCTACCGTTTGATGGGGTCTATGTGTAAAAATTTTGACTTTTTTGGTACACGAGCAAATCTGCTGGAAAGGCGTGTGGAAGTTCGTGACGTTCGACATATTTGGCGACACTATAATGAGCGTTTTGCCAGCTCCAGGGAATTCGGAGCGAGAGAAACGAGGCCCCGTAACGCACATGAGAGCAATCCCGGCCAATTTCTACCGTTTGATGGGGTCTATGTGTGCTGGAAAAGCGTGTGGAAGTTTCGTGACGTTCGACGATATTTGGCGACACTATAATGAGCGATTTCCCAGCTTCAGGGAATTCGGAGCGAGAGAAACGAGGCCCCGTAACTCACATGAGAGCAATCCCGGCCAATTTCTACCGTTTGATGGGGTCTATGTGTAAAAATTTTGAAGTTTTTTGGTGCACGAGCAAATCTGCTGGAAAAGCGTGTGGAAGGTTCGTGACGTTCCTACGATATTTGGCGACACTAAAATGAGCGATTTCCCAGCTCCAGGGAATTCGGAGCGAGAGAAACGAGGCCCCGTAACGCACATGAGAGCAATCCCGGCCAATTTCTACCGTTTGATGGGGTCTATGTGTGCTGGAAAAGCGTGTGGAAGTTTCGTGACGTTCGGACGATATTTGGCGACACTATAATGAGCGATTTCCCAGCTTCAGGGAATTCGGAGCGAGAGAAACGAGGCCCCGTAACTCACATGAGAGCAATCCCGGCCAATTTCTACCGTTTGATGGGGTCTATGTGTAAAAATTTTGAAGTTTTTGGTGCACGAGCAAATCTGCTGGAAAAGCGTGTGGAAGGTTCGTGACGTTCTACGATATTTGGCGACACTAAATGAGCGATTTCCAGCTCCAGGGAATTCGGAGCGAGAGAAACGAGGCCCCGTAACGCACATGAGAGCAATCCCGGCCAATTTCTACCGTTTGATGGGGTCTATGTGTGCTGGAAAAGCGTGTGGAAGTTTCGTGACGTTCGGACGATATTTGGCGACACTATAATGAGCGTTTTGCCAGCTCCAGGGAATTCGGAGCGAGAGAAACGAGGCCCCGTAACGCACATGAGAGCAATCCCGCCAATTTCTACCGTTTGATGGGGTCTATGTGTGCTGGAAAAGCGTGTGGAAGTTTCGTGACGTTCGGACGATATTTGGCGACACTATAATGAGCGTTTTGCCAGCTCCAGGGAATTCGGAGCGAGAGAAACGAGGCCCCGTAACGCACATGAGAGCAATCCCGGCCAATTTCTACCGTTTGATGGGGTCTATGTGTAAAAATTTGATTTTTGGCACGAGCAAATCTGCTGGAAAGCGTGTGGAAGTTTCGTGACGTTCGGACATATTTGGCGACAAAATGAGCGTTTTGCCAGCTCAGGGAATTCGGAGCGAGAGAAACGAGGCCCCGTAACGCACATGAGAGCAATCCCGGCCAATTTCTACCGTTTGATGGGGTCTGTGTGTAAAAATTTTGACTTTTTTTGGTGCACGAGAAAATCTGCTGGAAAGGTGTGGAAGTTCGTGACGTTGCTACGATATTTGGCGACACAAAATGCGATTTCCCAGCTTCAGGGAATTCGGAGCGAGAGAAACGAGGCCCGTAACGCACATGAGAGCAATCCCGGCCAATTTCTACCGTTTGATGGGGTCTATGTGTAAAAATTTTGACGTTTTTTGGTGCACGAGCAAATCTGCTGGAAAGCGTGTGGAAGGTTCGTGACGTTCTACGATATTTGGCGACACTAAAATGAGCGATTTCCCAGCTCCAGGGAATTCGGAGCGAGAGAAACGAGGCCCCGTAACTCACATGAGAGCAATCCCGGCCAATTTCTACCGTTTGATGGGGTCTATGTGTAAAAATTTTGAGTTTTTTGGTGCACGAGCAAATCTGCTGGAAAGCGTGTGGAAGTTCGTGACGTTCGGACATATTTGGCGACACTAAAATGAGCGATTTCCCAGCTCCAGGGAATTCGGAGCGAGAGAAACGAGGCCCCGTAACGCACATGAGAGCAATCCCGGCCAATTTCTACCGTTTGATGGGGTCTATGTGTGCTGGAAAAGCGGGTGTGGAAGTTTCGTGACGTTCGGACGATATTTGGCGACACTATAATGAGCGATTTCCCAGCTTCAGGGAATTCGGAGCGAGAGAAACGAGGCCCGTAACGCACATGAGAGCAATCCCGGCCAATTTCTACCGTTTGATGGGGTCTATGTGTGCTGGAAAAGCGTGTGGAAGTTTCGTGACGTTCGGACGATATTTGGCGACACTATAATGAGCGTTTTGCCAGCTCCAGGGAATTCGGAGCGAGAGAAACGAGGCCCCGTAACGCACATGAGAGCAATCCCGGCCAATTTCTACCGTTTGATGGGGTCTATGTGTAAAAATTTTGACTTTTTTGGTACACGAGCAAATCTGCTGGAAAGGCGTGTGGAAGTTTCGTGACGTTCGGACCATATTTGGCGACACTAAAATGAGCGTTTTGCCAGCTCCAGGGAATTCGGAGCGAAGAAACGATGCCCGTAACGCACATGAGAGCAATCCCGGCCAATTTCTACCGTTTGATGGGGTCTGTGTGTAAAATGACTTTTTTGGTGCACGAGAAATCTGCTGGAAAGGTGTGGAAGTTTCGTGACGTTCGGACGATATTTGGCGACACTATAATGAGCGTTTTGCCAGCTCCAGGGAATTCGGAGCGAGAGAAACGAGGCCCCGTAACGCACATGAGAGCAATCCCGGCCAATTTCTACCGTTTGATGGGGTCTGTGTGTAAAAATTTTGACTTTTTTGGTGCACGAGCAAATCTGCTGGAAAGGCGTGTGGAAGTTTCGTGACGTTCGGACGATATTTGGCGACACTAAATGAGCGTTTTGCCAGCTCCAGGGAATTCGGAGCGAGAGAAACGAGGCCCCGTAACGCACATGAGAGCAATCCCGGCCAATTTCTACCGTTTATGGGGTCTATGTGTGCTGGAAAAGCGTGTGGAAGTTTCGTGACGTTCGGACGATATTTGGCGACACTATAATGAGCGATTTCCCAGCTCCAGGGAATTCGGAGCGAGAGAAACGAGGCCCCGTAACGCACATGAGAGCAATCCCGGCCAATTTCTACCGTTTGATGGGGTCTATGTGTAAAAATTTTGACGTTTTTTGGTGCACGAGCAAATCTGCTGGAAAAGCGTGTGGAAGGTTCGTGACGTTCTACGAATTTGGCGACACAAAAATGCGATTTCCCAGCTCAGGGAATTCGGAGCGAGAGAAACGAGGCCCCGTAACGCACATGAGAGCAATCCCGGCCAATTTCTACCGTTTGATGGGGTCTGTGTGTAAAATGATGGTGCACGAGAAATCTGCTGGAAAGCGTGTGGAAGTTTCGTGACGTTCGGACGATATTTGGCGACACTATAATGAGCGATTTCCCAGCTTCAGGGAATTCGGAGCGAGAGAAACGAGGCCCGTAACTCACATGAGAGCAATCCCGGCCAATTTCTACCGTTTGATGGGGTCTGTGTGTAAAAATTTTGACTTTTTTGGTGCACGAGCAAATCTGCTGGAACGGCGTGTGGAAGGTTTCGTGACGTTCGGACGATATTTGGCGACACTATAATGAGCGTTTTGCCAGCTCCAGGGAATTCGGAGCGAGAGAAACGAGGCCCCGTAACGCACATGAGAGCAATCCCGGCCAATTTCTACCGGTTTATGGGGTCTATGTGTGCTGGAAAAGCGTTTTTGTGGAAGTTTCGTGACCGTTCGGGACGATATTTGGCGACACTATAATGAGCGTTTTGCCAGTCCAGGAATTCGGAGCGAGAGAAAACGAGGCCCCGTAACGCACATGAGAGCAATCCCGGCCAATTTCTACCGTTTGATGGGGTCTATGTGTAAAAATTTTGGACGTTTTTTTTGGTGCACGAGCAAATCTGCTGGAATAAGCGTGTGGAAGGTTCGTGACGTTCGTACGATATTTGGCGACACAAAAAATTGCGATTCCCAGCTTCAGGGAATTCGGAGCGAGAGAAGGACGAAGCCGCCCGTAACTCACATGAGAGCAATCCCGGCCAATTTCTACCGTTTGATGGGTCGTGTGTAAAATTTGACTTTTTTTGTGCACCGGAGAAAATCTGCTGGAAAGGCGTGTGGAAGTTCGTGACGTTCGGCACGATATTTGGCGGACACTATAATGAGCGATTTCCCAGCTTCAGGGAATTCGGAGCGAGAGAAAACGAGGCCCCGTAACTCACCATGAGAGCAATCCCGGCCAATTTCTACCGATTTGATGGGGTCTATGTGTAAAAAATTTGGAAGTTTTTTGGTGCACGAGCAAATCTGCTGGAAAAGCGTGTGGAAGGTTCGTGACGTTTCCTACGATTATTTGGCGACACTAAAATGAGGCGATTTCCCAGCTCCGGGGAATTCGGAAGCGAGAGAACGAGGCCACGTCGTAACGCACATGAGAGCAAATCCCGGCCAATTCTTCCTACCGTTTGATGGGGGGTCTATGTGTGCTGGAAACGTGTGGAAGTTTCGTGACGTGTCGGAACGATATTTGGGACACTATAATGAGCGATTCTCCCCAGCTTCAGGAATTCGGAGCGAGAGAAACGAGGCCCGTAACTCACATGAGAGCAATCCCGGCCAATTTCTACCGTTTTGATGGGGTCTATGTGTGCTGGAAAAGCGTGTGGAAGTTTCGTGACGTTCGGACGATATTTGGCGACACTATAATGAGCGTTTGCCAGCTCAGGGAATTCGGAGCGAGAGAACGAGGCCCCCGTAACGCACATGAGAGCAATCCCGGCCAATTTCTACCGTTTGATTGGGGTCTATGTGTGCCTGGAAAAGCGTTGTGGAAGGTTTCGTGACGTTCGGACGATATTTGGCGACACTATAATGAGCGTTTTGCCAGCTCCAGGGAATTCGGGAGCGAGAGAAACGAGGCCCCGTAACGCACATGAGAGCAATCCGGCCAATTTCTACCGTTTTATGGGGTCTATGTGTGCTGGAAAAGCGTGTGGAAGTTTCGTGACGTTCGGACGATATTTGCGACACTATAATGAGCGTTTTGCCAGCTCCAGGGAATTCGGAGCGAGAAGAAACGACGGCCCGTAACGCACATGAGAGCAATCCCGGCCAATTTCTACCGTTTGATGGGGTCTATGTGTAAAAATTTTGACGTTTTTTGGTGCACGAGCAAATCTGCTGGAAAAGCGTGTGGAAGGTTCGTGACGTTCGTACGATATTTGGCGACACAAAAAATTGCGATTTCCAGCTTCAGGGAATTCGGGAGCGAGAGAAACGAGGCCCCGTAACTCACATGAGAGCAATCCCGGCCAATTTCTACCGTTTGATGGGGTCTGTGTGTAAAAATTTTGACTTTTTTTGGTGCACGAGAAAATCTGCTGGAAAGGCGTGTGGAAGTTTCGTGACGTTCGGACGATATTTGGCGACACTATAATGAGCGATTTCCCAGCTTCAGGGAATTCGGAGCGAGAGAAAACGAGGCCCCGTAACTCACATGAGAGCAATCCCGGCCAATTTCTACCGTTTGATGGGGTCTGTGTGTAAAATTTTGACTTTTTTTGGTGCACGAGCAAATCTGCTGGAAAGGCGTGTGGAAGTTTCGTGACGTTCGGACGATATTTGGCGACACTATAATGAGCGTTTTGCCAGCTCCAGGGAATTCGGAGCGAGAGAAACGAGGCCCCGTAACGCACATGAGAGCAATCCCGGCCAATTTCTACCGTTTGATGGGGTCTATGTGTAAAAATTTTGACTTTTTTTTGGTGCACGAGCAAATCTGCTGGAAAGGCGTGTGGAAGTTTCGTGACGTTCGGACCATATTTGGCGACAATAAAATGAGCGTTTTGCCAGCTCCAGGGAATTCGGAGCGAAAGAAACGATGCTCCGTAACGCACATGAGAGCAATCCCGGCCAATTTCTACCGTTTGATGGGGTCTGTGTGTAAAAATTTTGACTTTTTTTGGTGCACGAGAAAATCTGCTGGAAAAGCGTGTGGAAGGTTCGTGACGTTCGTACGATATTTGGCGACACAAAAAATTGCGATTTCCCAGCTTCAGGGAATTCGGAGCGAGAGAAACGATGCTCCGTAACGCACATGAGAGCAATCCCGGCCAATTTCTACCGTTTGATGGGGTCTATGTGTGCTGGAAAAGCGTGTGGAAGTTTCGTGACGTTCGGACGATATTTGGCGACACTATAATGAGCGTTTTGCCAGCTCCAGGGAATTCGGAGCGAGAGAAACGAGGCCCCGTAACGCACATGAGAGCAATCCGGCCAATTTCTACCGTTTTTGATGGGGTCTATGTGTAAAATTTTGACTTTTTTTGGTACACGAGCAAATCTGCTGGAAAGGCGTGTGGAAGTTTCGTGACGTTCGGACCATATTTGGCGACACTATAATGAGCGTTTTGCCAGCTCCAGGGGAATCGGAGCGAGAGAAACGAGGGCCCCGTAACGCACATGAGAGCAATCCCGGCCAATTTCTACCGTTTGATGGGGTCTATGTGTGCTGGGAAAGCGTGTGGAAGTTTCGTGACGTTCCGACGATATTTGGCGACCCTATAATGAGCGATTTCCAGCTTTCAGGGAATTCGGAGCGAGAGAAACGAGGCCCCGTAACTCACATGAGAGCAATCCCGGCCAATTCTACCGTTTGATGGGGTCTATGTGTAAAAATTTGAAGTTTTTTGGTGCACGAGCAAATCTGCTGGAAAAGCGTGTGGAAGGTTCGTGACGTTCCTACGATATTTGGCGACACTAAAATGAGCGATTTCCCAGCTCCAGGGAATTCGGAGCGAGAGAAGAGAAACGAGGCCCCGTACGCACATGAGAGCAATCCCGGGCCAATTTCTACCGGTTTGATGGGGTCTATGTGTGCTTGGAAAAGCGTGTGGAAGCTTTCGTGACGTTCGGACCGATATTTGGCGACACTATAATGAGCGATTTCCCAGCTTCAGGGAATTCGGAGCGAGAGAAACGAGGCCCCGTAACTCACATGAGAGCAATCCCGGCCAATTTCTACCGTTTGATGGGGTCTATGTGTAAAAATTTTGAAGTTTTTTGGTGCACGAGCAAATCTGCTGGAAAGCGTGTGGAAGGTTCGTGACGTTCTACGATATTTGGCGACACTAAAATGAGCGATTTCCCAGCTCCAGGGAATTCGGAGCGAGATGAAACGAGGCCCCGTTAACGCACATGAGAGCAATCCCGGCCAATTTCTACCGTTTGATGGGGTCTATGTGTGCTGGAAAAGCGCTGTGGAAGTTTCGTGACGTTCGGACGATATTTGGCGACACTATAATGAGCGTTTTGCCAGCTCCAGGGAATTCGGCAGCGAGAGAAACGAGGCCCGTAACGCACATGAGAGCAATCCCGGCCAATTTCTACCGTTTGATGGGGTCTATGTGTGCTGGAAAAGGTGTGGAAGTTTCGTGACGTTCGGACGATATTTGGCGACACTATAATGAGCGTTTTGCCAGCTCCAGGGAATTCGGTGCGAGAGAAACGAGGCCCCGTAACGCACATGAGAGCAATCCCGGCCAATTTCTACCGTTTTATGGGGTCTATGTGTGCTGGAAAAGTGTGGAAGTTTCGTGACGTTCGGACGATATTTGGCGACACTATAATGAGCGTTTGCCAGCTCCAGGGAATTCGGAGCGAGAGAAACGAGGCCCCGTAACGCACATGAGAGCAATCCCGGCCAATTTCTACCGTTTGATGGGGTCTATGTGTAAAAAT
>NW_026891991.1:0-38867 GCF_015708825.2 Lethenteron reissneri
TCACTCACCCACCCACTCACCCACCCACTCACCCACCACCCACTCACTCACTCACCCACCCACTCACCCACTCACTCACTCACCCACTCACCCATTCACTCACTCACCCACTCTCTCACCCACTCACTCACCCACTCACCCACCCACTCACCACCCATCCACTCACTCACCACTCACTCACCCACCCACCCACCCACCTACCCACTCACCCACCCACCTAACCACCACCCACTCACCCACCCAACCACCACTCACCCACTCACCCACCCACCCTCACCCACCCACTCACTCACTCACCCACTCACCCACCCACCCACCCCCCACCCCCCACCCACCCACTCACCCACCCTCACTCACTCACCCCTCACCCACCCACCCACCCACCCACTCACTCCCACCACCACCACCCACCCACCCACTCACCCACCCACCCACTCACCCACTCACCCACTCACTCACCCACTCACCCACCCACTCACCCACCCACCCACTCTCACCGTGCTAGTGACACCCCTCCTTGTGGAGACCTCGGCTTGCAGATGGTAGCGCACGTCACTCTGCGCCATCCTCCTCCTCCACACGCTGCTCATGGAGACCCGCACGGACAGCTCCCACTCGTCGTCTCCCGCTGTCGTCGTCATCGTCGTCATAAAACTCATTGTCGTCGTCATCACCGTCACCGCCATCACCGCCATCATCATCATCAGCGTCACCACCATCACCGCCATCATCATCATCACCATCACCATCACCGCCATCACCGTCACTGCCATCACCGCCATCACCGTCACCGCCATCACCGTCGGCCCCATCACCGTCGGCCCCATCACCGCCATCACTGTCACCGCCATCACCATCATCATCGTCATCAGCGTCACCGCCATCACTGTCACCGCCATCACCCTCATCGTCATCATCACCGTCACCGCCATCAGAGTCACCGCCTATCACGTTCATCATCATCATCAGCATCGCCACCATTCACCGTCACCACCATCACCCCTCATCATCATCGTAGTTATCACCGTCACCGCCATCACCGTCGGCCCCATCACCGTCGCCACTATCATCCTCATCATCATCCTCATCATCATCCTCATCATCATCATCAACCCTCATCATCATCATCGTAGCTCATCATCGTCGTAGCCATCGTCGTCGTCATCTTCGTAGTCCTCACCCTCCTCACCACCACACTCCTCCCCCTCCTCACCACCCTCCTCCTCCTCACCACCCTCCCCCTCACCACCCCCCTCCTCCTCCAGCGTCACGTTCTTGTGCAGCATCAAGGTGACAGTCGGAGCACTCAGCACGGCTGAGACACGGGGGGGGGGGGGGGGGGGGGAGAGTCACGGGTGGGGAGGGGTGAGGGAGATGACGTCATCTCACTCACCTGGTGAGATGACGTCATCTCACTCACCTGGTGAAGAGATGACGTCATCTCACTCACCTGGTGAAGAGATGACGTCATCTCACTCACCTGGTGAAGAGATGACGTCATCTCACTCACCCCCCTAGCCTGAACAGACTGTTGGTTGCCAGAGCAGCACACAGAGACACCCACACACAGACACACTCACACAGACACACACACAGACACACACAGACATACACACAGAGACACACAGACACACACAGACACACATACAGAGACACACACAGACACACACAGACATACACACGACACACACAGACACACACACAGACACACACACGGAGACACACACACACAGACACACACACACAGACACTCACACAGACACACACACAGAATACACACAGAGACACACAGACAACACACACACAGAGACACACACAGACACACACACGGAGACACACACAGAGACACACAGACACACAGAGACACTCACACACAGAGACAACAACAACAACCGCCATTCGCCACTAAGTGGCGGTGACGTCACCACGACGCTTGTGCAGGCCAAGTGCACCATGAGGCTGCCACGTGAAGTGTCGAACGCCCGCTGGCAGGAGGTCACGGGGCAGACCCAGCAGGTGCCACGGGTCGACTGACCGAGATGGACGAGATGACTGGCTGATGCACCACCTGTGCCCCCTACTGTACCAACTTGCTGTGCTTTAGCCACCCGGCGCTCCGCTCGTTGTTGTGAGCGTCGCTCCTCCACCCTCCGTTGTTGTTGGAGGGCGACTGCCTCCAACTGCCAGTAGCGTCCTTCACGAGCCTCCTCCACAGAGGCCGATCTTGACACCGCTGGTACCAGTCATCGGCAAGTCCACTCAGCTCCACGTCCTTTTGTACCACATCACCCCATCTCTTCTCTAGCCCGTGCCGCACCCGTTTAGCCCCCTCGATCCGGCCGAACTAAAGCTGTTAGGGCATGCGGTGGCTGGGCATGCAGGCTACATGACCCAGCCAACGCAGCCTTGCCTGCCGGAGGAGTTACCAATGGGACTTTGCCCAGATCATTCAAGGATTTGTGAGCTCCTCAACACAATCCAGCCTGGTTAAACCAGGATGGATCGTAAGCAGGCCAGCCTAAATGTTTCCAACCGGCGAAGACACACACAGAGACACACACACACAGACAGACACACACAGAGACACACAGAGACAGAGACACACACAGAGAGAGAAACATAGACAATGCCACTCACTTGTCTTCAAGGGTAACACCTCAACCACGACCCAGGGTGATGATGATGGTAGTGATGGTGGTGGCGATGGTGGTGGTGGTGATGATGATGGTGGTGATGTTGGTGGCGATGAGACGGTGGATCTGACGCGAAGGTGATAGCGGTCGCCAGGATGTCGCAGCGCTGAGGAGACATCGCACCGTGTCTCTGCGGTGGCAGCGCAGACGGTCCGCCAGCGGGCTCGTCCATAGCTGCACAGACAGAGACACGGGGAGGAGGAGGTGGTGAGGAGTGGGTGAGTGAGTGAGTGGGTGAGTGGGTGGGTGAGTGGGTGGGTGGGTGAGTGGGTGGATGAGTCAGTGAGTGAGTGGGTGAGTGAGTGGGTGAGTGAGTGAGTGGGTGGGTGAGTGAGCAAGCGGGTGAGTGGTCGAGTGAGTGGGTAAGTGGGTGAGTGAGTGGGTGAGTCAGTGAGTGAGTGGGTGGGTGATGTGAGTGGGTGAGTCAGTGAGTGAGTGGGTGGGTGGGTGAGTGGGTGAGTGGGTGAGTGACAGAGTGGGTGGGTGAGTAAGTGGGTGGGTAAGTGCAGTAGTCAGTGAGTGAGTGGGTAAGTGAGTGAGTGGGTGAGTGAGTGGGTAGTTGAGTGCGTTAGTCAGTGAGTGAGTAGGTGAGTCAGTGAGTGAGTGGGTGGGTGAGTGAGTTATTCAGTGAGTGAGTGGGTGAGTGGGTGGTTGAGTGTGTTAGTCAGTGAGTGAGTGGGTGAGTAAGTGGGTGGGTGAGGGCATTAGTCAGTGAGTGAGTGGGTGAGTGAGTGAGTGAGTGGGTGAGTGAGTGAGTGGGTAGTTGAGTGCGTTAGTCAGTGAGTGAGTGGGTGAGTCAGTGAGTGAGTGGGTGGGTGAGTGAGTTAGTCAGTGAGTGAGTGGGTGAGTGAGTGGGTGGGTGAGTGCATTAGTCAGTGAGTGAGTGGGTGGGTGAGTGGGTGGTTGAGTGTGTGAGTGGGAGAGTGAGTGGGTGGGTGCATGAGTGGGTGGGTGAGTGAGAAAGTGGGTGGGTGAGTAAGTGGGTGGGTGAGTGGATGGGTGGGTGAGTGGATGGGTGGGTGAGTGAGTGGATGGATGAGTAAGTGGGTGGGTGAGCGAAGTGGGTGAGTGGGTGAGTGGATGGATGGATGAGTGAGTGGATGGGTGCGGTGAGTGCGTGGGTGGGTGAGCGAGTGAGTGGGTGAGCGAGGTGAGTGGATGGTTGAGTGAGTGGATGTGTGAGCGAGTGGGTGAGCGAGTGGGTGGGTGAGCGAGTGAGTGGATGGGTGAGTGAGTGGATGGTGTGAGTGAGTGGGTGGGTGAGCGAGTGAGTGTGAAGTACCGGTGAGGACGCTTGACACCGAGGTTGAGGCACACGTATATTTATTTCACAATACGACAGTGGGCATATAACACTCGAGAAGGTATCGGCCCCCTCACCCGTATAACTCGGGATACACCCCTTGCTAACTCTGTCCTAGCCCCGAGTCCTCCACTAATGGGCTAGGGGAGGCTATCTGGCCCGACACTGGTAAGTCGGGCCCGGTACCCGGAGTTCCAGACCAGCTCTTACAAGAGCACCGGCTCTGGCTTTCGGGACCACGCCACTGGCTCAGTCCTGTCCGGCCCTGAAAAGGACATCGAACTAGGGGAGTCCAGGGCTCTATCTAAGACGTCTTCAGTCTTCTTCCTTTAGCTTAAAACATAACTCTCGAGCCCTTTGAAACATCCCCTTTTATACCCAACCCCTCCCTGAGGGGTGGGGCCCCGGGGGATCATAACGTTCGAACCAGCCCCCCCCAGGGTGTCTGGCTCGGACGTCGTAGAGGGCACCTCCTCGTGCACTTACGTAGCCCCGCCCACTGTGTTTGTTTTCCATAGGCTGCCATGCATAACGGGCCCTCTCTTTAACACCCCTACAAGTGTATGGTTGAGTGAGTGGGTGGGTGAGCGAGTGAGTGGGTGGGTGAGTGGGTGGGTGAGCGAGTGAGTGGATGGTTGAGTGAGTGGGTGAGTGGGTGAGTGAGTGGATGGTTGAGTGAGTGGGTGAGTGAGTGGGTGAGTGAGTGAGTTGGTGAGCGAATGAGTGAGTGGATGGTTTGAGTGAGTGGATTGGTAGGTGAGTGAGCGAGTGAGTGGGTGGGTGAGTGAGTGGGTGGGTGGGTGGGTGAGTGAGTGGGTGGGTGGGTGAGCGAGTGAGCGAGCATCTCACAGTTTGCTGTCCACCCTGTAGGCAACGTCCAGGAGCTTTGAGCTGCTGCTGGTGGCGACGTCCACTTGAGCGTCGTGGTCCCAGCGGAGTTGCGTCAGCAGGTCGCGAGACTCCACGCGGACATTCAGAGGGGGAGTCGCAGCTGGGGAGATGGGCAGTGTGCGCTAACCACTGCACCACCACTCCCCACACACACACACAGTGCGCTAACCACTGCACCACCGCTCCCCACACACATACACACAGTGCGCTTACCACTGCACCACCGCTCCCCCACAGTGCGCTAACCACTGCACCACCACTCCCCACACACACACAGTGCGCTAACCATTGCACCACCGCTCCCCACACACATACACACAGTGCGCTTACTACTGCACCACCACTCCCCACACACACACACAGTGTGCTAACCACTGCACCACCGCTCCCCACACACACACAGTGCGCTAACCACTGCACCACCGCTCCCCCCCCCCACACACACACACAGTGTGCTAACCACTGCACCACCGCTCCCCACACACACACAGTGCGCTAACCACTTCACCACCGCTCCCCACGTCCACCACAACCTGGTACCCGATGTATCAACCACCTCTGGCTGGGCTCACCGTGTGTACACGTGACGAGGACGGAGAGGAAGAGTAGGCCAAGTCTCGAGAAGAGTTCTTGCACCGCCATGACACCCACCTGGGACCCACGTGTTTCAGTTTCTCAAGTCACGTGGTGCAGAGAAATTCGATTCCCGGTTCGATTAACTTTACTTGCGTCGATTCTTAATGGGATAACATTAGGAATCGATTCCTGTAGCGTAGTGGATGTATAGAGTCGATTTCTATTGGGATAACATGGGAATCGATTTATAGTTTATTAAGCTAATGGAATCGATTTCCGTTGGGATCACATGGAAATAGACTATCGCGTGTGTGTGTCCATGTGTGTGTGTCACTCCATGTGTGTGTGTGTACTTGTGTGTGTGTGTAAGTCGATGTCTGTGTGTGTGTACTTGTGTGTGTGTGTAAGTCCGGCAAAACAACCTCCTACCTCCTCGCGGTGCCGGTGCCGGACGGGCAACACTGTCGTGGGCAGTGCTGTGTGGGGAGGGCCAATGCCCATTGGCCTCTCCCCTCATGGCATCTGTGACCACCACAGTGGCTAAACGGGGGCTCTGGACGGGTGTGAGGGCTGGTAACCCCTCCACCTTCAATTCATTACCACTAAACCACGAATTAAACATAAACCTGTAACAAATAAGCTTGTGCCGGAGGCCCCGGGGGGTCAGGCTTTTATGACGTCTCCTGGCCAAACCCATTTGGCGGAGCCAGGAGATTGAATTTTCACCCTCGGGGCTCCTCCAGAAACAACAAAAAACCATTGCGGATGGCCACGTGGAATGTTCGAACGCTCACTGCGGAGGAGAGGCTGCCACTCCTCTGTCGGGAGCTGGACCGGTACCGCCTGGATCTCTGTGGCATTCAGGAGGTCCGGTGGACCGGTTCTGGCTCCTGCCACCATGAGGGGTGGACAGTCCTCTACTCGGGGCAGGAGACTGCCAAACAACAGGGTGTGGCTCTTCTTCTGAACAAAAGAATGAAGGGGGCGTGGGAGCGTGGCGGTGAGGTGTGGGAAGCTGTAAGCCCCAGGATACTTTGGGCTCGCCTTCCCATCAACCAGAGGCGAGGAGTGGTGGTCGTGGTTACTTATGCCCCCACCGAAGACGAACATCCGTGGAGGGATGCAAGCAAAGCCGATGAGTCAGACGCTTTCTATGACCTCCTGTCACAGGTGCTGGCTAAAGTGGCCACTCGGGACAGAGTCATCTTGTTGGGTGACTTCAATGCCCGAGTTGGTCATGATGCTGACACCTGGTCTGGAGTGATTGGAAGGCATGGGCCAGATCAGCTCAATAATAACGGTAGGAGGCTGCTAGATTTTTGTGCAGCCCATGGGCTTGTAATTACCAACACGCTCTTCCGGCATCGGCGCATCCACACAACATCATGGATACATGCCGGGTCCAAGCAAGAACATCTGCTGGACTACATAGTGACGGACCAGCGGATGCGAACCCATGTCCTTGACACCAGGACCTACCGTGGAGCTGATCTGTCCTCTGACCATCGACTAGTCATCTGTAAGATGCGCCTGCCTTTCTTCCACTCCGGTGGTGGGTGTACACCCAGGATCCCATTCCAACCAAAAGTGGCCTGGTCTCAGTTAGCTGATGAAAGTTGCAAGCGAGAATTTCATCATCGCTTGCAGCTGGGGTTGGCATCGTCCCCCACTCCACCTGATGTCGAGGGTAAATGGGCGAGGTTTAGGACTGTGACTCATGCAGCTGCAATGGCTGCTTTGGGTACGCGGTCCAGACCTCCCCAGAAACCCTGGCTGACAGAGGAGGTGTTCAGGTTAATTGAGAAAAAGCGACAGGCCCACTCTCATCGCCTACAGCATCCCACGTCAGAGAATGAGGAGGTTTACCGCAGCCTTCGCTCGGAAGTTCGGAGAGCCGTAAGGCGTTGTAAGGATGGGTGGTGGTCGCGGGTTGCTGAGGAGATGGAGTCTGCCTCAGTGGCCCGTGATCACAAATCACTATTTAACTCCATCAAAAAAGTAACCTGCAGCGCCACACCTATTACCATCATTAGAGGAAAAAACGGTGATCCAATCTCCGACCCCCAGGAACAGGTTTGCAGATTTGCTGAGCATTTCTGTGAGGTCCTGGGGGAGGGAAATTCTCTCAGCCAGGAAAACATCATGGCACAAAGTGGGGATAACCCTGCTGAGGCTGCGGTGCCTCAAATATTGGAAGAGGTCACCCCCTGTGAGTGGCTGGCTGAGGTTCCAGCTGTTGAGGAAGTACTGAGGGCGATCCGGAGTCTGAGACCAGGGAAGGCACCGGGCAGAGATGATCTCCCAAGCGAAATGCTGAGGGAGGGTGACGTTTGTGCACAGACTGCCCTATATGACATCATAACAACAGTCTGGACCACTGGACGGGTTCCGCAGGACTGGAAGGATGCCCTGGTGGTCCCCCTCTTTAAGAAGGGGGACCGCACAGACTGTAACAACTACAGGGGCATCTCACTCCTCAGTGTGCCGGGTAAGGTCCTGGCAAGGATTATTCAACATCGCCTTGCTAGGCACGCTGAGGAGGGGCTTGCGGAGCCCCAATGCGGTTTCAGGAAAGGGCGGTCCTGCACAGATGCCATATTTTCTGTCCGTCTGCTACAGCAGAGGTGTAGGGAATTCCAAAAAGACCTACATCTCTGCTTTATTGACCTGGTCAAGGCCTATGATACCATCAGTAGGACTGGACTCTGGGTTGTTCTTCGTGCTTTCGGAGTCCCTGACCCTCTGCTCACGATCATTAAGGACCTTCATGATGGTGAGCGGGCCCGGGTAAAACTACGTGGCCGGGAGTCGGAGCCTTTCCCTGTACACCTTGGGGTGCGACAGGGATGTCCTCTGGCTCCCACATTATTTAACATCTATTTTGACCGCGTAGTTCGTGAAGCCTTCAATAGCTGTACCGGGGGAATTTCCGTTTGGTACAGATATAATGGGAGGCTGATCGACGCCCGGGTGCGATCAAGGGATGGCTCCCTATTGGTCAACCACGTTATGTATGCCGATGATTTGGTAATAGCTGCTCATTCAGAAGAGGAGTTGGAGGCGCTGCTGCTGAGACTGGAGCGTGCCACTAAGAGGTGGGGCCTTACCATCAGCCCCACCAAAACCAAGCACCTGCCTGGGTATTTTGTACCATCGGACACTCCACCCCCACAACTCCCAATTGGTGATGGGGCAGTTGTGGAGAGAGTGGAGAGTTTCCCATACCTGGGCAGTGTGCTTATGACCGGCTCCAGTCTATCAGCAGAGGTCTCACTCCGAATCAGTCGAGCGGCAATATCTTTTCATCGGTTGCGTAACGCTGTGTGGAAGCTACCTGGTCTGTCGCTCCGCACGAAGCTTCAGGTCTTCTCGGCCACGGTCATTCCCTCCCTTCTCTACGCTTGCGAGACGTGGACCCCCCTGGTGGAGCATCTTCGCCGGTTGGAAACATTTAGGCTGGCCTGCCTACGATCCATCCTGGGTTTAACCAGGCTGGATTGTGTGAGGAGCTCACAAATCCTTGAAAGATCTGGGCAAAGTCCCATCAGTGAGCCCCTCCGGCAGGCAAGGCTGCGTTGGCTGGGTCATGTAGCCCGCATGCCCAGCCACCGCATGCCTAAACAGCTTTTGTTCGGCCGGATCGAGGGGGCTAGACGGGCGCGGCACGGGCTGGAGAAGAGATGGAGTGATGTGGTACAGGAGGACGTGGAGCTGAGTGGACTTGCCGATGACTGGTACCAGCGGTGTCAAGATCGGCCTCAGTGGAGGAGGCTCGTGAAGGACGCTACTGGGCAGTTGGAGGCAGTCGCCCTCCAACAACAACGGAGGGCGGAGGAGCGACGCTCACAACAACGAGCGGAGCGCCGGGTGGCTAAAGCACAGCAAGTTGGCACAGTAGGGGGCACAGGTGGTGCATCAGCCAGTCATCTCGGTCAGTCGACCAGTGGCACCTGGGTCTGCCCCGTGACCTCCTGCCAGCGGGCTTTCGACACTTCACGTGGCCTCAAGGTGCACTTGGCCTGGCACAAGCATCGTGGTGACGTCACCGCCACTTAGTGGCGAATGGCGGTTGTTGTTGTTGTTGTGTGTAAGTCGATGTCTGTGTGTGTGTACTTGTGTGTGTGTGTACTTGTGTGTGTGTGTAAGTCGATGTCTGTGTGTGTAAGTCGATGTCTGTGTGTGTGTACTTGTGTGTGTGTGTACTTGTGTGTGTGTGTGTAAGTCGATGTCTGTGTGTGTAAGTCGATGTCTGTGTGTGTGTACTTGTGTGTGTGTGTGTAAGTCGATGTCTGTGTGTGTGTACTTGTGTGTGTATAAGTCGATGTCTGTGTGTGTGTACTTGTGTGTGTGTGTAAGTCGATGTCTGTGTGTGTGTACTTGTGTGTGTGTAAGTCGATGTCTGTGTGTGTGTGTACTTGTGTGTGTGTGTAAGTCGATGTCTGTGTGTGTGTACTTGTGTGTGTGTAAGTCGATGTCTGTGTGTTTACTTGTGTGTGTGTGTAAGTCGATGTCTGTGTACTTGTGTGTGTGTGTAAGTCGATGTCTGTGTGTGTGTACTTGTGTAAGTCGATGTCTGTGTGTGTGTACTTGTGTGTGTGTGTCACTCCATCTCGGTCAGTCGACCCGTGGCACCTGCTGGGTCTGCCCCGTGACCTCCTCCTGCCAGCGGGCGTTCGACACTTCACGTGGTGGCCTCAAGGTGCACGTGGCCTGGCACAAGCGTCGTGGTGACGTCACCGCCACTTAGTGGCGAATGGCGGTTGTGTGTGTGTGCGTACAACGAGCGGAGCGCCGGGTGGCTAAAGCACAGCAAGTTGGCACAGTAGGGGGCACAGGTGGTGCATCAGCCAGTCATCTCGGTCATGTCGAAGTGTGCGGTGCAGGGCTCTGTCTGGGACAAGTGTCTGCGGACACGCCTGGCTTGAAGCGATTGCATTCAGAGCCTTGACCCTCCAGCGAGGTAACTGAACGCCGGTTGCGAGTGCACACATCGCCGAGCCACTACGGTGCAGCTGCCGTGCGCATCGAGGCATTCCGGCAAAGCGACTGAACCCTCGACAGAGCGCGACGTGCAGAGCAGATTGTCAGCACCACCACCGACGATGATGTCAATGATTCATCGCGGACAGATCGCAGAGTGAAGTGCGCTTCTCATAAAGACGTCAATAACGCAGCTTAAAGTTTGCACAAATGTCTTTTATTACAAAGTAGTACAAGACGAGAGACCGAGAGTGTGTAGTGACTCCGTCCTAGCGGCTGGCGCCGCCGCCGCCGGCCCAGGCGATGCATCGCCGGCGCCGCACCAGCCGCACGGTGCGCGTCAGGACGGCCGTCTGCTCGGCGCTTGCCAGGCCGGCGGCCGCCAGCGCCGTGTGTTGCTCACGCGCCAGTCGGAGCAGCGCCGTCAGGAGCCTGCCAGAGAGGGGGGGGGGGGGGGCGGTCACGTCAGCGTCGTCACGCACGGAGCGCTCCACACGCACGGCACTGGCACACGCGCACCGACTCGCACAAACACTAGCGCACACACGCACACACACACGGCACTGACACACGCACCGACTCGCACGCAAACACAAGCGCACACACGCAAACACACACACGCAAACACACACACACAAACACACACACGCAAACACACACACGCAAACACACACACGCAAACACACACGGCACTGACACACGCACCGACTCGCACACAAACACAAGCGCACACACACAAACACACACACACGCAAACACACACACACAAACACACACACGCAAACACACACGCAAACGCACACACACACACACGCAAACACACACACACGCAAACACACACGCACACACGCAAACACACACATGCAAACACACACACACGTAAACACACACACACACGCAAACACACATACACGCACGGCACTGACACACGCACCGACTCACATGCAAACACAAGCGCACACCCGCACACACACACAAACACACGCAAACACAAGCGCACACAAACACACACCCGCACACACACACACCCACAAAGATCCCCCGTGTAGCCTTAACAGACTGTTGGGGCGAGTGCTGTTAGCGAACGACACGCGAGGGGGTGGGTCTCTGTGTGGTGAGTCTGTGGGTCTCTGTGTGGTGAGTCCGTGGGTCTCTGTGTGGTGAGTCTGTGGGTCTCTGTGTGGTGAGTCTGTGGGTCTCTGTGTGGTGAGTCTGTGGGTCTCTGTGTGGTGAGTCTGTGTGGTGAGTCTGTGTGTTGAGTCTGTGGGTCTCTGTGTGGTGAGTCTGTGGGTCTCTGTGTGGTGAGTCTGTGGGTCTCTGTGTGGTGAGTCTGTGTGGTGAGTCTGTGTGGTGAGTCTATGGGTCTCTGTGTGGTGAGTCCGTGGGTCTCTGTGTGGTGAGTCTGTGGGTCTCTGTGTGGTGAGTCTGTGGGTCTCTGTGTGGTGAGTCTGTGTGGTGAGTCTGTGTGGTGAGTCTATGGGTCTCTGTGTGGTGAGTCTATGGGTCTCTGTGTGGTGAGTCTGTGGGTCTCTGTGTGGTGAGTCTCACCTCTCCGTTTCCTGACGCTCCGCCTCGCGCAGCATGGCAAACTGCTCGGCTTGCCGAACTCGCCGACGCAGCTCCGTCTCCTCCCCCTCCCGCTCGCCGCCGGGCGCCACCACCGCCGGCTGTCGGGCGGGACCCACGGCCGCGATGGCGCCGTCTAAGGGCGGCGCCCGGAGCCGGTCGGCGTTGTCGGCGGGTTCCGTGGCGCGCTGCTGCTGTTGCTGTTGCTGCTGCTGTTGCTGCTGCTGCTGCCGTAACTGCTCCACCACCGCCAGCATCTCCGGCCTGGTCAAGGTGAGGCACCGGCGCCGGTGATGACGACGGCGCTGAGGGAGGGGGGGGGGGGGGGGGCGGGAGGGTTAGAACGGGGCGCCGTGTCGCGGGCGCCCACCAGGGCCGCCGCTCGCGTCGCGGTCGAAGCGTCGCGCTTCTGTGATTCTCTCCGAACCCGCCGCCGCCGACGCGACTTCTTCACCCAAAGACCCGAGAACGTCAATTCTTGCCGCGTCCACGAAACCTTCGGGACGAGATCCCCCCCCCCCCCCCCCCGCGGTGCGTCTCTCTCACCTGAGCGGCGACGCCGTCCGGGTTGGCTGCCGTGGCCGCCGCCGGCGCCACCCGGCGCGGCTCCTCCGGGTCGCGCCGGGGCTCCTCCTGCGGCTGCTGGCGCCGCGGTTGCGGCAAGACGACGCAGCGCGGCACCACCAGGCAGCGGCGCCGCAGTTGCCGCGGCGTGGGGAGGCCGAGGTGGTGGCCCTGGAGGTGGGGCCCCGGGTAGCGGCGGGCGCCGTCGCTCGTGTCCGTGGGCTGACGGCGAAGCCGAGGGGGGGGGGGGGGCACAACAACAACAACAAGAGGCTGTCACTCTCTAAACTAGCGCTGGGCGATTTGGGGGAAATACCTAATTGAGATTTTTCTGACAGATATTGCGATTTGATTTGATATAAAACAATTCGTTCAAGTCAAGCTTCAGTTCAATATTCACTGTGTAATAGATTTACAACGTGTGATGTGGCATTGCCACATGATACCGTCAACATATGAACTGATACATATATTCTAATGGAAGGATGAGAACTTAAAAATATATGAATTGCTTCCAACATGTATTTATAAAAAAAAAATTTAATAGAACAATCAAACATAGAACAATTGTGAAGTGAAATCAATAAAGTTATAATAATAAGTAAGAAAACAATTCCAATAAGTAATCGGCATTTTACAAATCGCAAAAAAAATCGATTTCCTAATCGCATTGCTTCAAATTGCGATTTCAAATTGATTAATCGTTCAGTCCTACTCTATACCAGTGGCTCTTAACCTCAGAAGAGGGGCATCTTGCACAGCCCCAGGTTAAGAACCACTGCACTAAACGCTTTGTTCCCAAATATGTTATTAGGGGAAACCTCAAGGACCCGGAGAAAAATCCACGCAAGCACGGGGAGAGATGCGTCTCTCTCCTCACTCTACACGAGACACACGGGAGGAGGGGAGGGGGGTAAAGACGTGTCGCTCACCACCACACAGCCAGGCAGTGGTTCACTAGTCCCCACAATCAGCACTACCAGGCTGGGGCCTGCTTGGCTTGTGAGACACACGGGGGGAGGAGGAGAGGGGGTAGAGACGTGATGCTCACCTGATCGGCATCCACCTGGCTGGGCTGGTCTGCCATGATGTCTTCTGTGGTCTCCTGCAAACTCATCTTGGTGTTCTCTACACAGACAGCACATACAATGGGCGTGAGATACCAATGTCGGTGGATGGTGTAGACCAACAGAGACACGCAGCAGACTGTATGAACATCTCCACTTGAGGAGAGACAAAGGCGGCCGGGCGTGGTGCTGGCCACCCACCCCTCCTGCTAGCAGCACTTGCCCCACAGCCTGCTACCACAGGCTACACGGGGCATCTTTGTCTTTGCCTTCATAGCTGCTGCTGCTGCTACTCGCTAACAGCACTTGCCCCTACAGTCTGTGCGAGGAGCGGCTTTGTCTGTGTACCGTACAATGATTCGCGTCTGCTAACCGCTATTAAAACATAAATAACAATTTCGATTTAAAGCTTTCGTGACTGCAGGGATTCATCTTCTTGGTTCTTTCGGTAAAGTCACGTAGAAGGGAAATAATAAAATAATACAAATAACACATAATAAAATATTTTATTACGTTTTATAAATTATAAAAATAAAGCAATACAATATTTAATTGGTTTATAATTTGTTTTATGAAGTTTACATTTTATTATTTTATTATTTCCATTCTACGTGACTTTACCGAAAGAACCAATAATTTATTAAACATAAAGTATTTTTCTATGTTTTATTATTATTATTTCCATTCTACGTGACTTTACCTAAAGAACCAAGAAGATAAATAACAATGTTTAAAGCACGGCAACGTCACAATGAAAGCTTATAGCCCGCGAGTAACATAAACAAATCGTTGCAAGTGCACCAATGTTAACGTGAGAGGGCGAGATATGATGGGTAGTCACCAGGCCTCGCCTCACGTCGGGGGACCACGGCCTCGCCTAGCGACTCCGGCCCAACGAGCCGGGCCTGAGATCCAGGCGAGCGCCGAGGCTGAGGCCTAAACAACCCCCTCACCAAGCTCCCAAAATGAATCGTTAAAGAATTATTAACTCTTTAACGATTAATTTTTGCAAGCGAACGAAATCTAATTTGCTAATCGATGCGGGAAAGTCACGAAGGTTAAATGAATAACATTAATAAAAGTAATAATAGAAATAAAATAATAAATCACGACGTGTCGTCATCAGCTGGGCCCGTCACAGCTACATTCGCTGTATTTCTACTAAAACTTTTATTAAGTTTTAATTTTATTTTTTACCCTACGTGAAAAAAAACTTAAAGAGTACACACACACAACATTTATACATACAACATTTATACGTACAACATTTATACACACAACATTTATACATACCACATTTATACATACAACATTTATACATACAACATTTATACATACAACATTTATACATACAACATTTATACATACACCATTTATACATACAACATTTATACATACAACATTTATACATACAACATTTATACATACACCATTTATACATACATTTATACACACAACATTTATACACACAACATTTACACACACAACATTTACACACACAACATTTATACACACAACATTTATACACACAACATTTATACACACAACATGTATACACACAACATTTATACACACAACATTTATACACACAACATTTATACATACCTAGTTGAAAAACCCGCCTTTTCTGCGTGTCTCTCCGTGTGATGATGGACGCTTCTGTCAGCTGATGGGAGCTTCTGGAAGTCTCTAGAAGTCACTAGAATTCGCTGGAAGTCTCTAGAAGTCACTAAAAGTCACTAGAAGTCTCTAGAAGTCACTAGAAGTCACTAGAATTCGCTGGAAGTCACTAGAAGTCGCTAGAATTCGCTGGGAGCTACAATAAGATGTGTCACCTTGAATCGAAATGTTGAGAAAATGGCGGAACGCGTCACCTGGCTTCACACAAAGATGGAGCCCCGCCCACCTACTCAGCCAATCAGCAGCCCCCCTCTCACACACCCATGCCTCAGCCAATCAGCAACCGTCTTATTCAGCCACTCAGCCAATCAGCAGCCTCCCTCTCATACACCCACGCCTCAGCCAATCAGCAACCGTCTTACTCAGCCACTCAGCCAATCAGCAACGCCTCACACACACCCACGCCTCAGCCAATCAGCAACCGTCTTACTCAGCCACTCAGCCAATCAGCAACGCCTCACACACCCACACCTCGGCCAATCAGCAATCGGCTCACTCAGCCACTCAGCCAATCAGCAATCGTCTTACTCACACACCCACGCCTCAGCCAATCAGCAACGCCTCACACACCCACGCTTCAGCCAATCAGCAACCGTCTTACTCAGCCACTCAGTCGTCCAGCTCCCCCCACCAAACGCTTGGATTACGTACAGTGCCGAGTCTCTCTCACTCTGTGTGTCTCTCTCTGTGTGTGTCTCTCTCTGTGTGTCTCGCAAAAGAGAAATAATAAAATAATAAAAATACAACATAAAGTCGCGTACAAGGGAAATGATAAAATAGTAACAATTAAACATAAAGTCGCATGGAAGGGAAATAATAATATAATAAAACATAAAGTCGCGTAAAAGAGAAATAAAATGATACAAATAGAACAAAGTCCCATAAAAGGGAAATAATAAAATAATAATTCACCATAAAGGCACGTAGAAGGGAAATAATAAAATAATAAAAATTAAACAAAGTCGCATAGGAGGGAAATAATAAACTAATAAAAATACAGCATAATAAAATAATTATTTTTATATATACGTAATCAAATAATTATTTTTATTATGTTTTGTTTTTATTACGTAGAATGGAAATAATAAAATATTTTATTATGTATAAAAATAAAACATAATAAAATTATTATTTTTTTAGGTCGCGGGTTCTATCCCCGCATCCTCCACGCAAACAATAGTTTTCAAAAAGGAAACTCCGTTTTTACACTCACGAGCAGAGACCCCGTTGCGCTGAAGGTGATGAACGTGTTTCACTGCGACAACAACAACAACCCGCCAAGACGCTTCCTCGGGGTGCAGCTCTCAGCTGGCGCCTCTCGCGTTCTCACGAGCGCCGCCTGCCGCCCAGAGGCGGGAGTCTTCAGCGCAGCGAGCAACTCGCGCCGCACTTTTACATCAACTAAGATGCGGGTTTATTAAACTGCAAATCCGCATCAAAAATCGAGGGCGACGAGACGTCAAGCTGGTTCACCAATGTGAACATGTCACCAACAATAACGCTGGCGCGTTACATTTAAAATTTTATTTAAAAAAAAGATTCCTCGTGGAGGATGCGGGAATCGAACTTAACATCGAAGAGTTCAGTGCGTCTAGTGGCGTGCTCACGCTACCAACGACACTAAACTCTTGGTAGCATCTCGAGGGTCCTAGTGTAGTTACTAGTGTGCCAGTTGTGTGTGTTAGCGAGCTCTGTGTTCATTGTATTACGTTTTATTTTTATTATTAAACGTAATAAAATAATAAAAATGTATAAAAAATTAATTAATTATAAAATAATTACTTATTTTTTAAAATAATAATTTTATTATGTTTTATTTTGATTTATTTTGTTTTATTTTTGTATTATTTCCATTCTACGTAATAAAAATAAAACATAATAAAATAATTATTTTATTATGTTTTAATGTTATTATAAAACATAATAAAATAATTAATTGATTACGTATAATACAATAATTATTATAATAAAATAATGTTTTTATTATATTTTATTTTTATTATAATAAAAATAGTAAATTAATTATTTTGTTATGTTTTCTTTTGATTATTTTATTATTTCCATTCTACGTAATAAAAATAAAACATAATAAAATAATTATTTTAGTACGTATAATAAAAAAAATACTTTATTATGCTTTATTTTGATTTTTTTTATTTCCATTCTACGTAATAAAAATGAAATATAATAAAATCATTTTGCTAGTATGTATAATAAAATTATTATTTTATAATGTTTTATTTTGATTTTTGTATTATTTCCATTCTACGTAATAAAAATAAAACAATAAAAAAATTATGTTAGTATGTATAACAAAATAATTATTTTATTATGTTTTATTTAGATTTTTTTTTATTATTTCCAACCTACGTAATAAAACATAATAAAATAAATATTTTATTATGTTAAATAATTATTTTATTATGTTTTATTATGATTTTTTTATTATTTCCATTCTACGTAATAAAAATAAAACATAATAAAATAATTATTTTTGTATGTATATTTTTGAAATATGTTTTATTTCTCGTCACATCTCTTTCGCCTTAACTGGGGCTTCAAAACAGCAAAATCGAGGGCGACGAGAGGTCAAGCTGGTTCACCAATGTGAACATGTCACCAACAATAACGCTGGCGCGTTACATTTAAAATTTTATTTAAGAAAAATATTCCTCGTGGAGGATGCGGGAATCGAACTTAACATCGAAGAGTTCAGTGCGTTTAGTGGCGTGCTCACGCTACCAACGACACTAAACTCTTGGTAGCATCTCGAGGGTCCTAGTGTAGTTACTAGTGTGCCAGTTGTGTGTGTTAGCGAGCTCTGTGTTCATTTTATTACGTTTTATTTTTATTATAAAACGTAATAAAATAATTATTTTATTATGTATAATAAAATAATTATTTACTATGTTTTATTTTGATTTATTTAGTTTTATTTTGATTTTTGTATTATTTCCATTCTACGTAATAAAAATAAAACATAATAAAATAATTATTTTATTATGTTATAATTTTATTATAAAACATAATAAAAGAATTAATTTATTACGTATAATAAAATAATTATTATAAGAATTTTTTTTTATTATATTTTATTTTTATTATAATAAAAATAGTAAATTAATAATTTTGTTATGTTTTCTTTTGATTATTTTTTTATTTCCATTCTACGTAATAAAAATAAAACATAATAAAATAATTCTTTTAGTACGTATAATAAAAAAAATACTTTATTATGCTTTATTTTGATTTTTTTTATTATTTCCATTCTACGTAATAAAAATGAAACGTAATAAAATAATTATGTTAGTATGTATAATATTAGATTTTTGTATTATTTCCATTCTACGTAATAAAAATAAAGCAATAAAATAATTATTTTAGTATGTATAATAAAATAATTATTTTATTGTTTTATTTTGATTTTTTTATTATTTCCAATCTACGTAATAAAACATAATACAATAATTATTTTAGTATGCATAATAAAAGATTTATTTTATTATATTTAATTTTGATTATTTTATTATTTCCATTCTACGTAATAAAAATAAAACGTAATAAAATAATTATTTTAGTATGTATATTTTTAGAATATTTTTTATTTCTCGTCACATCTCATTCGCCTTAACTGGGGCTTCAAAACACCAAATTCGAGGGCGACGAGAGGTCAAGCTGGTTCACCAATGTGAACATGTCACCAACAATAACGCTGGGGCGTTACATTTATATAAAAAAATATATTCTCCATGGAGGAGTCGGGCATCGATCCGGCTACCTTAACAACGGAGTGCTCAGTATAATTAGTAGCATGCTCACGCTACCAACTACGCTGATCACTCCGTAGCATCGCGAGGGTCCTAGTGAAGTTGGTAGCGTGCAAGTTGTGTGTGTTAGCGAGCTCTGTGTTGAATAAATGTCAAAAATAATATTCGCCTGTGGAGGATGCGGGCATCGAACTCGCCACCTCTCTCAAGGTCCCCTCGAAGGATGTGAGAGTCACGTGGGGTCTGTGGTGCAATGGATAGCGCGGCTGCCTGCGGATAAGACGGTTGTAGGTTCGATTCCTGCCAGGCTCGATATGTATATTGTTTATAGGTATTTTTTATTTCTCGTCACATCTCTAACGTCTTAAAGGGGCTTTAAAACAGCAAAATTGAGGGCGACGAGACGTCAAGCTGGTTCACCAATGTGAACATGTCACCAACAATAACGATGGATGTTACATTTATAATTTGATTTTAAAAAAATCCTCGTGGAGGAGGCTGGCATCGATCCGGCGACCTAAAGATCGGAGAACTCAACGTACTTAGTGGCGTGCTCACACTACCAGGTACGCTGATGTCTCCGTAGCATCGAGAGGGTCCTAGTCTCGTTGGTAGCGTGCAAGCTGTGTGTGTCATCTTCTTGGTTCTTTCGGTAAAGTCACGTAGAATGGAAATAATAAAAATAAAAATAAAACATAATAAAATAATTATTTTATTATACATAATAAATAATTATACATAATACATAATAAAATAATAAAATAATTATTTTATTATGTATAATGATTATTTTATTATGTATAATAATTATTTTATTATGCATAATATAATAATTATTTTATTATGTTTTATTTTTTATTATTGGCTCAGATGGTAGCGCGCTCGAGAAAAGAGAAGTGAACACATCTCAAATGCACGTCCAGTACAAGGATAGACGGTGTGAAATGTCTTACTAACAACACAGAGCTCGCTAACACACACAACTGACACGCTAGTCACTACACTAGGACCCTCGCGATGCTACGAAGAGTTGAGTGTAGTTGGTAGCGTGAGCACGCCACTAAAACACTAAACTCTTCGATGTTTAGATCGCCGGATCGATTCCTGCATCCTCCACGAGGAATATTTTTTTAAATCAATTGTTTAATGTAACGTCCATCGTTCACATTGGTGAACCAGCTTGACCTCTTGTCGTCCTCGATGTTGCTGTTTTGAAGCCCCTGTTAAGACGTTAGAGATGTGACAACAACAACAACAACCACAAGACAACTTAGATTAAGGCCATCAGTCTAACTCTGTACTACAACAAACATGGCTAAACCAATACACTTTTCGAAATCACCAAAATAAAGCCATGAAAGCAAAAATGTCGATCAACAATGTTTCTTTTAATAAACAGCAAATCCCAATCAAGCGGTCAGTGCCTTGCCCAATGGACTCATTAATGTGTAACGTTTTCTATTTGAATAAATGTAAAATAAGAACAACCCGTAAAAACAAAGTTTTTCACTCTAAATCCTTTATATGCGTGGCGGCTAGAGTCCTCTCGTCCTCTGGCTTGAGATGGCTGCCACCTATGGGTCAGATGATTGCATTGCACCATTAAGCAATTGGTAATAAAATATTTTATTTGTTTTCCCTAAACAGTGTAAAATTTTTGACATTTTTTTTTCACGAACATTAATTGTCTCGCACAACGAGTCTGTGTGCAAAATGTCAGCTCGATTGGATCACGGGAAGTGGGTTAAAAAACGAGCGAAAGATTTGCACGGTCCTAAGCAAGCAAGCAAGTGAACTGAATATAAAGGATTTAACAAAATGTATTCGCCTGTGGAGGACGCGGGGATCGAACCCGCGACCTCTCGCATGGGAAGCGAGACTGCGCCACTCGCCCAGCGCGTGAAGGTGTCACGCGCTGGGCTCCTACACGGTGACGTTCAGCCACATCCATGATGAGTTCCAGATGTGAAGCTTTCGTGACTGCAATGATTCATACTCTTAGGCTTTTTTCGGTCAAGTCGCTTATTAAATTGTAGATTTGAAGCTTTCGTGACTGCAATGATTCATACTCTTAGGCTTTTTTCGGTCAAGTCGCTTATTAAATTGTAGATTTGAAGCTTTCGTGACTGCAATGATTCATACTCTTAGGCTTTTTTCGGTCAAGTCGCTTATTAAATTGTAGATTTGAAGCTTTCGTGACTGCAATGATTCATACTGTTAGGCTTTTCTCGGAAAAAGTCACTTATTAAATTCTAGATTTGAAGCTTTCGTGACTGCAATGATTCATACTCTTAGGCTTTTTTCGGTAAAGTCATTTATTAAAGCAAAAAACCCACGACGTTTAGATCGCAAAACATTAACATAATTTATTAATGACGTCCGTTAGAGTAGCCACTCGTTGTGGGAGGGGCTGTTGCTGGTACCCCGGGAGTGACGTCATGTCACCTGCTGCCGCGTGACGTCACAGGCTGCAGCTTCGCGCGTGCAGTGAAATCCGAGGTGAGAAATTCTCATCGCGGTTGTTGTGGTTGTTGTTGTGGTTGTTGTTGTTGTGGTGGTTGTTGTTGTTTACCAAGCTAGAGCCTCGCTCTCTCTCTCGTAGGGATGTCAATAGAGCAGCAGCGAGCTTGTGAATCGATGTCCAAGTTGGAACTTTACAACGCGGGGCCTAGACACGCGGGGCCTAGACACGCGGGGCCTTGCCTCCTGCCCTCGCCTGGTCGCGTTTGCTTTAATTCCCTCCCTTAAGTTTAATTTGTCTTCACGCGGCTCGCTACTTTGTCACTTTGGTTTATTGTAGATATTGACGCAGTTTTTTTTTCGTTTTTTTACCAGCCCAAGCCCGCCTGAGCTGCTATACCGCTCTTGTTTACAGAAGCTACCTGCCCACAACACAAAGGTGGGTTTTGTCAACGCTTGTCTCGGTGTTTTGACTTAAAACTTTAGTAATTGCAGCAATTCATATTCTTGGTTCTTTCGGTGAAGTCACGGAGATAGAAAATTTTGTAAAATAACATAATAAAATGAATAAAAGTAAACAAAATTGTAAATAAATAAAAAAAACCCACGACGTTTCGACAACACAAATGGCCTTTATTTGATGTTATTATCTGTTGTTATTGTCTATCTACGTAACTTTACCGAAATAACCAAGAATACGTGTGGAAATGTGTATCGGTCAAAGACGCTGCACGCGTGCTGATGTTGACTCTAAATGTGGAGGGGAAACCCGGGAGATTCGGAGGAAAATCCACGCGACCACGGAGAGAGAGAGACACGCAAACTCCAAATATACAGCAGCAGCAGCAGGCGTCAGGGTCGGGATCGAACCCACGACTTCCTGTATACCAGGCGAGGTAGTCAACATCTCACCACGGAGAGAGAGAGACACGCAAACTCCAAATATACAGCAGCAGCAGGCGTCAGGGTCGGGATCGAACCCACGACTTTCTGTATACCAGGTGAGGTAGTTAACATCTCACCACAGAGATACGAGGGCTTCCAGGCATTTTTATGACCATTTGCACTCTCATTGTGTGCAATAACAGCCTGTGTGATGAATTTGGAAAACTTTTTCACTACATCATGAATATATGAATAAGTATAGACGTGTAAGTCACGTGTGACTGTGTATATGCATTACTCTGTGTCTGACGTGTAGGTGGTGTGGATATAATTTTTTTCTGTCTGCAGCTGTCGCTTGGTCTGATGGAGCAAAGGCGCTCAGCACAGCTCAGTACGGCAAGGCAACAATGCGACCGGCGTGGATACAGCACGGAGCGGACTGGAAATTTGACACAGCACCAGAGAGCTCACGCAGGAGAGAAACCCTTCAAGTGCAGTGTGTGTGGGAAGGCATTTTCACGGTCATATTATCTTAAAAGACACCAGAGAGCACACACGGGAGAGAAACCCTTCAAGTGTAGTGTGTGTGGGGTGGCATTTTCACAGTCAAATAATCTTAAAAGACACCAGAGAACACACATAGGAGAGAAACCTTTCAAGTGTACTCTGTGCGGGAAGGCATTTGCACAGTCATCTTCTCTTAAAAAACACCAGAGAATACACACGGGAGAGAAACCCTTCAAGTGCATTGTGTGTGGGAAGGCACTTTCACGGTCATCTGTTCTTAAAAGACACCAGAGAACACACACAGGAGAGAAACCTTTCAAGTGTACTCTGTGCGGGAAGGCGTTTTCTTTTTTACATCATCTCGTAAGACACCAGAGAACACACACGGGAGAGAAACCCTTCAAGTGCAGTGTGTGTGGGAAGGCATTTGCACATTCATCTACTCTTGTAACACACCAAAGAACACACACGGGAGAGAAACCCTTCAAGTGCACTGTGTGTGGGAAGGCATTTTCACAGTCATCTTCTCTTATAAAACACCAGAGAACACACACGGGAGAGAAACCCTTCAAGTGCACTGTGTGTGGGAAGGCACTTTCACGGTCATCAGATCTTAAAAGACACCAGAGAACACACACGGGAGAGAAACCCTTCAAGTGCATTCTGTGCAGGAAGGCGTTTTCAGATTCTTCCAATCTTCAAGTACACCAGAGAAGACACAAGCATCAGAAGATCCACAAGGACTGGAGTGTGAAATCAGCTTGTGAAAGTCAAAGTGCTGCAATGAGCCCATCCCTCATCAAACAAGAACCGGAAGAAAATCCCAGCTTGGACACTTTTAAAGGTACCAAGGTGAAATATGAAGAGGTGAAGGTGGAATGTGAAGAAGTGATGGTGAAGAGTAAAGAAGTGAAGGTAAAGTGTGAAGATGAAGATTCAAGTCCAGAATGTGACCTTCACATGGATGGAGGCAACGTGAAGCAGGAGGAGAATTCTGACTGAGGCAGAGCGAGGCAACTCCCAGCAGTTTGTGGAAGTGGAGGTGTCGGTGGACTTCCTCCGAGACAATACAAAGTGAAATGGGGACCCGGTAAATGTGTAAGCCAGAGACGATGTCGCTCCAATAGATGCACCTTTGTCACAGGCCTTTAATGACAATAACGTGAAGTTGAACACTCAGTTCCTAGGTTCAATCTGCAGGGTAAGGGTGGCCAGTCTTTGTGGACCTGTGTGTTGGGTATATCTCTGAGAGCCAATAAGCTTCCAAGCATTCACGATGTTATAATTGCTTTTACATGGTGCTGACTTAATCCGCTCAGCAACTCGGAGTTTTGTATCGTACCTCGTCTCAAACATTCTAAGAGCACCCCAAGTAGCAGCTGCCCCTGTGTGGCACAAGGTGGTGGCCCTGCACCGGCCTGAATATTGTCAAGAGCCTGTCAGTAGGGGGCGATGATTGATCTGTCATCTCAGCTGTGTCGTTTGTAGGTAATGTTTAGAATTTGCTAAATTTTTGACCCAGACGCCAACATGCAAAGGCCTACTCGTTTTGAATTGCACAATTGTGTGTTTCACATCCACTGTTCAGTAGAGGGTGCATTCTTGAAATAGCTCCTTGTTAATAAGATGTTATCTAAACTAAATTGTTCAATTTTGGAAGAAGGTAATCAACCAGGTAGGGTGTTGACTGTTGTGTTGGGTGACTCTGTGTTGTGTTGCATTATATTTATAAGTTCACTATGTTTGTGTTTTCATTCACTTGTACCTGACGATGGTTGCTTGTGTTCCAATCGAAACGTCGTTTTCTATTAAATTTCGTTCTACGTGACTTTACTGAAAGAACCAAAGAATAAGATGTTATCTGATGCAGTATATTTCACTGCAGTAATTCAATTTTGTGCATATGCCTGTCAATAATTTAGAATGAAAACTTGTCTGTGTGCGTACATGTAACACACACTGTACGTACACAATGCACACACACAGTGTACACACACAGTGTACACACACAGTGCGTACACACACTGTGTGTACACACAGTGTCCATCGTCCCTTTGATGCGGTGAAGTTGTCCTGTCCCATTAGAAAAACACCCCCTAAGCATGTTTCCACCTCCATGTTTGACGGTGGGGATGGTGTTCTTGGGGTCATAGGCAGCATTTTTCCTCCTCCAAAGACGGCGAGTTGAGTTGATGCCAAAGAGCTCAATTTTGGTCTCATCTGACCACAGCATTTTCACCCAGTTGTCCTCTGAATCATTCGGATGTTCATTGGCAAACTTCAGACGGGCATGTAAATGTGCTTTCTTGAGCAGGGGGACCTTGTGGGCGCTGCAGGATTTCAGTCCTTCACGGCGTAGTGTGTCACCAACTTTTTCTTGGTGACTATGGTCCCAGCTGCCTTGAGATCATTGACAAGATCCTCCCGTGTAGTTCTGGGCTGATTCCACACCGTTCTCATGATCATTGCAACTCCACGAGGTGAGATCTTGCATGGAGCCCCAGGCCGAGGGGGATTGACATTTCTTTTGTGTTTATTCCGTTAGCGAACATATATCGGTGGCATTGCCCCAGAAAACAGTCAACAAAACTGTGTCTCCGTCTCTTTATTTCGTCGTGTCGCCTGGTTGACTTAGGGGCTGGGGCGGGGAAACCAGCATACGCTCGCATTACAATTACTTCACGTAGCTGCACTGTTCATGAACATCAGCGGGTCAATGTTGCGATGGACCTCAGTTTTGCACAGGACACTTTTGCTTTGATAGAGCATTTTAATGACCTGTGATACCTTGATAATGCATGTGGTCATGAAAGTCCGTTTTGTACTGATAATTGGCTTTGCAGAGTTGAATACTGTCAGCACAATGATGTTAGCTGTGGCCTGGATTCGAACTCGGGCCGCCAGGTTCATAGCGAAGCGTCGCAAACGGAATGATCCTCAGTCGTGATTTATTGTAAGGCGGAGTTGTGCACCATCTGATGAGCGTGTAATGCATTGGACAATGCAAGCGGTGTAAATTCATTTCTGATATTGATGAGACCATATACAATGAGTGTCTGTGCAAGAATGTGAAAGTCAATCAATATCAATCAAAAATTAGCAAACTGTCATTTTGTACTTTATTGCATAATTTGTAAACGTGAACATTTTTTAACATAATTATGCATTATTTGCAAAAGTTACCACCCCTTGCATGGTTAATGCAAAATGTGCATTTGTGTGCAGTTACCAATATTAACTGTGCAATGCAGGATATGCGACACGATGCAGCGAAGTAGTGCACTTTATATACATAAACAATTATTATATAAGTAGAAGACATTATTTCCAACATTCTGAATATTCTTTACGTGCAATCATGTACAACGCGTCCCGTCATGGCACGCAATAAGCACGCATCTGCATTAGTAAATGCGTTGCACGCGTAACATTACCGCTGAACCAGCAACACGAGACATCCACGCGTCCCCTGCCACCGCCCTCCGCCGCCGTCTTGCAGGTCGGGCAGCAAAAACATAACACTTCTGAGAATTTGCAACAACACCAACACCATCAACACCACGAGAAATGTGCCTGTGAGCACCTGGAGACCACGTGGAGAAGACTCCAGGCCACGCGTTGACAACGATGTTGAACAAGTGGAGAATCGTTGACTTTGTCAAGCTACTAACTGTACTACCCGGCTTCGCCCGAGACTTGGATCCACCATGCCCGGCCGCCTTTGTCTCCCCAGTGGCGACGTTCACACACTGCACCAGTTACTCGTTTGAGGCTGAGTCGACCTAGCGGAGGCCCAGGACCGGTTCAAATAATCGTCACCGGCGGTGGCCGTGAGCGGGAATCGAACTCGGGTCGCCGGGTTCGTAGCGCGGCGTAGCGCTAATCGCTGCGCCACGATGCGTGACGCTTCCACACGCGTGGGTCACGTGACAGATGTGAAGTACGCGGCCGCAGGAGGAGGGTGGACGTCCTCCCTGGCGACGATCGCCGAGGGTGGCGGCGGCGGCAGAGTGCGTCTGTCGCGGCAGCGGCACCGCGGGTGAGCCACCGAGTCGGGTGAGCCACCGAGTCGGGTGAGCGACCGAGTCGGGTGAGCGACCGAGTCGGGTGAGCGACCGAGTCGGGTGAGCGACCGAGTCGGGTGAGCGACCGAGTCGGGGCACCGCGGGTGAGCGACCGAGGTGGGTGAGCGACCGAGTCGGGTGAGCGACCGAGTCGGGTGAGCGACCGAGTCGGGGCACCGCGGGTGAGCGACCGAGTCGGGTGAGCGACCGAGTCGGGTGAGCGACCGAGTCGGGTGAGCGACCGAGTCGGGGCACCGCGGGTGAGCGACCGAGGTGGGTGAGCGACCGAGTCGGGGCACCGCGGGTGAGCGACCGAGGTGGGTGAGTGACCGAGTCGGGTGAGCGACCGAGTCGGGGCACCGCGGGTGAGCGACCGAGTCGGGTGAGCGACCGAGTCGGGTGAGCGACCGAGTCGGGTGAGCGACCGAGTCGGGGCACCGCGGGTGAGCGACCGAGGTGGGTGAGCGACCGAGTCGGGGCACCGCGGGTGAGCGACCGAGGTGGGTGAGTGACCGAGTCGGGTGAGCGACCGCGCACGGGATCCAGGTCGGGCTGCGGCCACAGCCGCCACCACCGGCAACGTCGACGTCGCTCTCATCGGCTCACTTGTTTTCCCTCAACGTCAGCGTACCTGCACGTTGGGAGAGTAGCACGTGTAGTTGTGTGTGCAGTGTGTGTAGTGTACGTAGCGTGCGTGTGTGTGTGGTGTGTGTGTAGTGTACGTAGCGTGCGTGTGTGTGTGGTATGTGTGTAGTGTATGTAGCGTGTGTATATGTGTGTGTAGTGTATGTAGCGTGTGTATGTGTGTGTGTAGTGTACGTAGCGTGTGTATGTGTGTGGTGTGTGTGTGTGTAGTGTATGTAGCGTGTGTGGTGTGTGTGTAGTGTATGTAGCGTGCGTATGTGTGTGGTGTGTGTGTGTGTAGTGTGTGTAGCGTGTGTGTGTGTGTGTAGTGTATGTAGCGTGTGTATGTGTGTGTGTAGTGTATGTAGCGTGTGTATGTGTGTGTGTAGTGTACGTAGCGTGTGTGTGTGTGTGGTGTGTGTGTAGTGTATGTAGCGTGTGTATGTGTGTGGTGTGTGTGTAGTGTATGTAGTGTGTGTAGCGTGTGTATGTGTGTGTGTAGTGTATGTAGCGTGTGTGTGGTGTGTGTGTAGTGTATGTAGCGTGTGTGTGTGTGGTGTGTGTGTAGTGTATGTAGCGTGTGTATGTGTGTGGTGTGTGTGTAGTGTGTGTAGCGTGTGTGTGTGTAGTGTATGTAGCGTGTGTATGTGTGTGGTGTGTGTGTAGTGTGTGTAGCGTGTGTATGTGTGTGTGTAGTGTATGTAGCGTGTGTGTGGTGTGGGTGTAGTGTATGTAGCGTGTGTGTGTAGTATATGTGTGGTGTGTGTGTAGTGTATGTAGCCTATTAAAACTCCCCTCCCGTGACATCACAACATAATACAGATGGTCATCTATTCTTAGGTGTTTTCGGTAAAGTCACGTAGGCAAAACATCAAAATTAATGAAAAATAATAAAATAAAATAAAGATCTTTATTTTATTTTATTATTTTTATTTTAAAAAAATCTTTATTTTATATTATAATTTATAAAAATAATAAAATAAAGATCTTTATTTTATTTTATTATTTTTATTAATTTTGATGTTTTGCCTACGTGACTTTACCGAAAACACCTAAGAATATGATTCCTTGCAGTCACGAAAGCTTCAAGTTTAGATGGTCATCAATCAGCTTAACTCAGATAATCTGTGTGTCTGTGTGTGTGTGTCTGTGTGTGTGTCTGTGTGTGTGTCTGTGTGTGTCTGTGTGTGTGTGTCTGTGTGTGTGTGTCTGTGTGTGTGTGTCTGTGTGTGTGTGTCTGTGTGTGTGTCTGTGTGTGTGTGTGTCTGTGTGTGTCTGTGTGTCTGTGTGTGTCTGTGTGTGTGTGTCTGTGTGTGTGTATCTGTGTGTGTGTGTCTGTGTGTGTGTCTGTGTGTGTGTCTGTGTGTGTGTGTCTGTGTGTATGTGTGTCTGTGTGTGTGTCTGTCTGTGTGTGTGTGTATCTGTGTGTGTGTGTCTGTGTGTGTGTCTGTGTGTATGTGGGTGTATGTGTGTGTCTGTGTGTGTCTGTGTGTGTGTGTTTGTGTGTGTATCTGTGTGTGTGTCTGTGTGTGTCTGTGTGTGTGTCTGTGTGTGTGTCTGTGTGTGTGTGTCTGTAGTCCGGCAAAACAACCTCCTACCTCCTCGCGGTGCCGGACGGGCAACACTGTCGTGGACATTGCTGTGGGGGGAGGGCCAATGCCCATTGGCCTCTCCCCTCATGGCGTCTGTGACCACCACAGTGGCTGAACGGGGGCTCTGGACGGGTGTGAGGGGCTGGTAACCCCTCCACCTTCAATTCATTACCACTAAACCACGAATTAAACATAAACCTGTAACAAATAAGCTTGTGCCGGAGGCCCCGGGGGGTCAGGCTTTTATGACGTCTCCTGGCCAAACCCCATTTGGCGGAGCCAGGAGATTGAATTTTCACCCTCGGGGCTCCTCCAGAAACAACAAAAAACCATTGCGGATGGCCACGTGGAATGTTCGAACGCTCACTGCGGAGGAGAGGCTGCCACTCCTCTGTCGGGAGCTGGACCGGTACCGCCTGGATCTCTGTGGCATTCAGGAGGTCCGGTGGACCGGTTCTGGCTCCTGCCACCATGAGGGGTGGACAGTCCTCTACTCGGGGCAGGAGACTGCCAAACAACAGGGTGTGGCTCTTCTTCTGAACAAAAGAATGAAGGGGGCGTGGGAGCGTGGCGGTGAGGTGTGGGAAGCTGTAAGCCCCAGGATACTTTGGGCTCGCCTTCCCATCAACCAGAGGCGAGGAGTGGTGGTCGTGGTTACTTATGCCCCCACCGAAGACGAACATCCGTGGAGGGATGCAAGCAAAGCCGATGAGTCAGACGCTTTCTATGACCTCCTGTCACAGGTGCTGGCTAAAGTGGCCACTCGGGACAGAGTCATCTTGTTGGGTGACTTCAATGCCCGAGTTGGTCATGATGCTGACACCTGGTCTGGAGTGATTGGAAGGCATGGGCCAGATCAGCTCAATAATAACGGTAGGAGGCTGCTAGATTTTTGTGCAGCCCATGGGCTTGTAATTACCAACACGCTCTTCCGGCATCGGCGCATCCACACAACATCATGGATACATGCCGGGTCCAAGCAAGAACATCTGCTGGACTACATAGTGACGGACCAGCGGATGCGAACCCATGTCCTTGACACCAGGACCTACCGTGGAGCTGATCTGTCCTCTGACCATCGACTAGTCATCTGTAAGATGCGCCTGCCTTTCTTCCACTCCGGTGGTGGGTGTACACCCAGGATCCCATTCCAACCAAAAGTGGCCTGGTCTCAGTTAGCTGATGAAAGTTGCAAGCGAGAATTTCATCATCGCTTGCAGCTGGGGTTGGCATCGTCCCCCACTCCACCTGATGTCGAGGGTAAATGGGCGAGGTTTAAGACTGTGACTCATGCAGCTGCAATGGCTGCTTTGGGTACGCGGTCCAGACCTCCCCAGAAACCCTGGCTGACAGAGGAGGTGTTCAGGTTAATTGAGAAAAAGCGACAGGCCCACTCTCATCGCCTACAGCATCCCACGTCAGAGAATGAGGAGGTTTACCGCAGCCTTCGCTCGGAAGTTCGGAGAGCCGTAAGGCGTTGTAAGGATGGGTGGTGGTCGCGGGTTGCTAAGGAGATGGAGTCTGCCTCAGTGGCCCGTGATCACAAATCACTATTTAACTCCATCAAAAAAGTAACCTGCAGCGCCACACCTATTACCATCATTAGAGGAAAAAACGGTGATCCAATCTCCGACCCCCAGGAACAGGTTTGCAGATTTTCTGAGCATTTCTGTGAGGTCCTGGGGGAGGGAAATTCTCTCAGCCAGGAAAACATCATGGCACAAAGTGGGGATAACCCTGCTGAGGCTGCGGTGCCTCAAATATTGGAAGAGGTCACCCCCTGTGAGTGGCTGGCTGAGGTTCCAGCTGTTGAGGAAGTACTGAGGGCGATCCGGAGTCTGAGACCAGGGAAGGCACCGGGCAGAGATGATCTCCCAAGCGAAATGCTGAGGGAGGGTGGCGTTTGTGCACAGACTGCCCTATATGACATCATAACAACAGTCTGGACCACTGGACGGGTTCCGCAGGACTGGAAGGATGCCCTGGTGGTCCCCCTCTTTAAGAAGGGGGACCGCACAGACTGTAACAACTACAGGGGCATCTCACTCCTCAGTGTGCCGGGTAAGGTCCTGGCAAGGATTATTCAACATCGCCTTGCTAGGCACGCTGAGGAGGGGCTTGCGGAGCCCCAATGCGGTTTCAGGAAAGGGCGGTCCTGCACAGATGCCATATTTTCTGTCCGTCTGCTACAGCAGAGGTGTAGGGAATTCCAAAAAGACCTACATCTCTGCTTTATTGACCTGGTCAAGGCCTATGATACCATCAGTAGGACTGGACTCTGGGTTGTTCTTCGTGCTTTCGGAGTCCCTGACCCTCTGCTCACGATCATTAAGGACCTTCATGATGGTGAGCGGGCCCGGGTAAAACTACGTGGCCGGGAGTCGGAGCCTTTCCCTGTACACCTTGGGGTGCGACAGGGATGTCCTCTGGCTCCCACATTATTTAACATCTATTTTGACCGCGTAGTTCGTGAAGCCTTCAATAGCTGTACCGGGGGAATTTCCGTTTGGTACAGATATAATGGGAGGCTGATCGACGCCCGGGTGCGATCAAGGGATGGCTCCCTATTGGTCAACCACGTTATGTATGCCGATGATTTGGTAATAGCTGCTCATTCAGAAGAGGAGTTGGAGGCGCTGCTGCTGAGACTGGAGCGTGCCACTAAGAGGTGGGGCCTTACCATCAGCCCCACCAAAACCAAGCACCTGCCTGGGTATTTTGTACCATCGGACACTCCACCCCCACAACTCCCAATTGGTGATGGGGCAGTTGTGGAGAGAGTGGAGAGTTTCCCATACCTGGGCAGTATGCTTATGACCGGCTCCAGTCTATCAGCAGAGGTCTCACTCCGAATCAGTCGAGCGGCAATATCTTTCATCGGTTGCGTAACGCTGTGTGGAAGCTACCTGGTCTGTCGCTCCGCACGAAGCTTCAGGTCTTCTCGGCCACGGTCATTCCCTCCCTTCTCTACGCTTGCGAGACGTGGACCCCCCTGGTGGAGCATCTTCGCCGGTTGGAAACATTTAGGCTGGCCTGCCTACGATCCATCCTGGGTTTAACCAGGCTGGATTGTGTGAGGAGCTCACAAATCCTTGAAAGATCTGGGCAAAGTCCCATCAGTGAGCTCCTCCGGCAGGCAAGGCTGCGTTGGCTGGGTCATGTAGCCCGCATGCCCAGCCACCGCATGCCTAAACAGCTTTTGTTCGGCCGGATCGAGGGGGCTAGACGGGCGCGGCACGGGCTGGAGAAGAGATGGAGTGATGTGGTACAGGAGGACGTGGAGCTGAGTGGACTTGCCGATGACTGGTACCAGCGGTGTCAAGATCGGCCTCAGTGGAGGAGGCTCGTGAAGGACGCTACTGGGCAGTTGGAGGCAGTCGCCCTCCAACAACAACGGAGGGCGGAGGAGCGACGCTCACAACAACGAGCGGAGCGCCGGGTGGCTAAAGCACAGCAAGTTGGCACAGTAGGGGGCACAGGTGGTGCATCAGCCAGTCATCTCGGTCATCTCGGTCAGTCGACCAGTGGCACCTGGGTCTGCCCCGTGACCTCCTGCCAGCGGGCTTTCGACACTTCACGTGGCCTCAAGGTGCACTTGGCCTGGCACAAGCATCGTGGTGACGTCACCGCCACTTAGTGGCGAATGGCGGTTGTTGTTGTTGTTGTGTCTGTCTGTGTGTGTGTGTATCTGTGTGTGTGTGTCTGTGTGTGTGTCTGTGTGTATGTGGGTGTATGTGTGTGTCTGTGTGTGTCTGTGTGTGTGTGTTTGTGTGTGTATCTGTGTGTGTGTCTGTGTGTGTCTGTGTGTGTGTCTGTGTGTGTGTGTCTGTGTGTGTCTGTGTGTCTGTGTGTGTGTGTCTGTGTGTGTATCTGTGCGTGTGTGTCTGTGTGTGTATCTGTGTGTCTGTGTGTGTGTGTCTGTGTGTGTGTCTGTGTGTGTGTGTCTGTGTGTCTGTGTGTGTATCTGTGTGTGTGTCTGTGTGTGTCTGTGTGTGTGTCTGTGTGTGTGTGTCTGTGTGTGTCTGTGTGTGTGTCTGTGTGTGTGTCTGTGTGTGTGTCTGTGTGTGTGTGTCTGTGTGTGTCTGTGTGTCTGTGTGTGTGTCTGTGTGTGTGTGTCTGTGTGTATGTGTGTCTGTGTGTGTGTCTGTCTGTGTGTGTGTGTCTGTGTGTGTGTGTCTGTGTGTGTGTGTCTGTGTGTGTACACTGTGTACACAGACACAGTGTACACACACACACACACAGTGTACACACACACAGTGTACACACACAGTGTACATACACACAGTGTACACACACACACAGTGTACACACACACACAGTGTACACACACACACTGTGTACCCCGCTCTGTGACATCCCCACTCAGCATTACGTCATCCGCGTGAAACGCCAGGGGGAGGTGTACCTCGCTAGTGACGTCATGTCACCAAGAATTCCACCCCCCTCCCCCCCGTCCCCCGCGCTCTTGAACGTGACGTCACCTCCGCCTCGTTCACTGCAGACGTCGTTCCAGTTGCCAATCCTTATTTGGGCAAAGCCACGCCCAGTGACGGGCGGCTCATTAACATAAAGAGTCCGTTAATGACGTCACGAGCTTATCGCGACGGTCTCATTAACATAATTTATTCATATTCTCATTTATTGTGGGAGGAGCCTGTCTCGTACGCGGGAAGTGACGTCACGTCACCTACTACCGCGTGACGTCACGAGGCGACAGGAAGCTGTCGCTAATGGCGTGCAGTGAAGTCCGAGGTGAGAAATTCTCATCGTTGTGGTGGTTGTTGTTGTGGTTGTTGTTGTGGTTGTTGTTGTTGTTTACCAAGGTAGAGCCTCGCTCTCTCTCTCGTAGGGACGTCACTAGAGCAGCAGCAGCAGCTTGTGAATCCCTGTCCAGCTTGGAGCTTGACTACGCGGGGCCTAGACACGCGAGGCCTTGCCTCCTGCCCTCGCCTGATCGCGTTTGCTTTAATTCTCTCGCTTAAGTTTAATTTGTCTTCACGCGGCTCGCTACTTTGTCACTTTGGTTTATTGTAGATATTTACGCAGTTTTTTTTTTCGTTTTTTTACAGCCCAAGCCCGCTTGAGCTGCTGTACCGCTCTTGTTTACAGAAGCTACCTGCCCACAACAACAACAAGGTGGGTGGGTGGAGGTTTTGTCAACGCGTGTGTCTCAATGTTTTGACTTAAAACTTTCGTAACTGCAGCAATTCATATTCGTAAAGTCACGGAGATAGAAAATAAACTAACAGATAAAGATATTAAATTAAATAAAAAATTGAAATTAAAGCAAAAAAACCCACGACGTTTTGACCGCAACACAGGTGGTCTTTCTTTAATTTAATTATCTGTTAATTGTATTTGCTATCTACGTGACTTTACCGAAAGAACCAAGACTACGTGTGTCAATGTCTGTCAAACACGCTGAGCGCGTGCTGATGTTGATTCTAAATGTGGAGGGGACAAGCCCTGCTGCTGTTGACCATGGCACTGTGACTGTGTGTGTGTGTGCCAGTGTGAAGTCTATTCACTCTGTTGAACACGCACGTTATGTCAAAACAATATTATATCTTCTTGCTTCTTTCGGTAAAGTCACGTAGAAGGGAAATAATACAAATAAAACATACTAAAATAATATAACAATATACTAAAATATTAAAATAATATGGTCATATAATATTATATTTCAATGTAAAGCTTTCGTGACTGCAGGGATTCATCTTCTTGGTTCTTTTGGTAAAGCCACGTAGAAGGGAAATAACAAAATAATACAAATAAAACATAATAATATAAAATATTGTATTAGTTTTATTTTATTATTTCCCTTCTACGTGACTTTACCTAAAGAACCAAGAAGATGAATCCCTGCAGTCACGAAAGCTTTACATCAAAAGTTAAATTTCAGTTTAGTCTATGGGTCTCAACCATGTGTCTCTGTGGGTCTTTATGTGTATCTGTGGGTTTCTATGTGTCTCTGTGGGTCTCTGTGTGACTCTGTGGGTCTCTATTAATCTCCATGGGTCTCTATTCATCTCGCTGTATCTCTATGGGTCTCTATGTGTCTCTGTGGGTCTCTATTAATCTCCATGGGTTTCTATTAATCTCCATGGGTCTCTATTCATCTCGATGTATCTCTATGGGTCTCTATGTGTCTCTGTGTGACTCTGTGGGTCTCTATGTATCTCTATGGGTCTCTATGGGTTTCTATTCATCTCCATAGGTCTCTATTCATCTCGATGTATCTCTATGGGTCTCTGTGTGACTCTGTGGGTCTCTATGGGTTTCTATTAATCTCCATGGGTCTTTACTCATCTCGATGTATCTCTGTGGGTTGAAATGGAAACAGGAAGTTAACACAGCACACACGTGCAGCAGCAGAAGTCGGATCTGTTCATCCCCAGCATTTAAGGACATCTCAGCCTGGGTTCACACCTCTGAGTTACGATTGAACATTAATTAACGCATTTCTGCATAACACAAACAGTGTTGGTTTCAACACCCTTTGCGATGTCAGCTGAATTTTGCTCTCAGAAATATTCCTTTTGTAGCCAGACAGCCGAACTTGTGTGCTCGGAATTTTGGGTTCACATTCAGATTTATGACTATTTGCCCTCTCATTGTGTGCCATAAAAACACGTGTGATGAATTTGGGAAACTTTTTCACTACATCATGAATATATGAATAAGTATAGACGTGTAAGTCACGTGTGACTGTGTATATATGCATTCCGCTGTGTCTGACGTGTAGATGGTGTGGATTTTCTTTTTTTATGTCTGCAGCTGTCGCTTGGTCTGATGGAGCAAAGGCGCTCAGCACAGCTCGGTACGGAAAGGCAACAATGCGACCAGCGTGGATACAGCACGGAGCGGACTGTAAATTTGACACAGCACCAGAGAACACACACAGGAGAGAAACCCTTCAAGTGCACTGTGTGTGGGAAGGCATTTGCATGGCCATCAGTTCTTCAGATCCACCAGAGAACACACACAGGAGAGAAACCCTTCAAGTGCAGTGTGTGTGGGAAGGCGTTTTCACGGTCATTTGCTATTAAAACACACAAGAGAACACACACGGGAGAGAAACCCTTCAAGTGCAGTGTGTGTGGGAAGGCGTTTGCACAATCACCACATCTTCAAGCACACCAGAGAACACACACGGGAGAGAAACCCTTCAAGTGCAGTGTGTGTGGGAAGGCATTTTCACAGTCATCTTCTCTTATAAAACACCAGAGAACACACACGGGAGAGAAACCCTTCAAGTGCACTGTGTGTGGGAAGGCATTTTCACGGTCATCTTCTCTTAAAAAACACCAGAGAACACACACGGGAGAGAAACCCTTCAAGTGCAGTGTGTGTGGGAAGGCATTTACACAGTCATCAAATCTTAAAAAACACCAGAGAACACACACGGGAGAGAAACCCTTCAAGTGCAGTGTGTGTGGGAAGGCGTTTTCACGGTCATTTGCTATTAAAACACACAAGAGAACACACACGGGAGAGAAACCCTTCAAGTGCAGTGTGTGTGGGAAGGCGTTTTCACGGTCATTTGCTATTAAAACACACAAGAGAACACACACGGGAGAGAAACCCTTCAAGTGCAGTGTGTGTGGGAAGGCATTTTCACAGCCATCTTCTCTGATAAAACACCAGAGAACACACACGGGAGAGAAACCCTTCAAGTGCATTCCGTGCGGGAAGGCGTTTACACAGTCAGAACATCTTCAAGTCCACCAGAGAACACAGACGCATCAGAATATCCACAAGGAGTGGAGTCTGAAATCAGCTTGTGAAAGTCAAAGTGCCGCAATGAGCCCATCCCTCGTGAAACAAGAACCGGAAGAAAATCCCAGCTTGGACACTTTTAAAGGTAATGAGGTGAAATATGAAGAGGTGAAGGTGAAATATGAAGAGGTGAAGGTGAAGAGCGAAGAAGTGATGGTAAAATGTGAAGATGAAGATTCAACTCCAGAATGGGACCTTCACATCGATGGAGGCAACGTGAAGCAGGAGGAGAATTCTGACTGAGGCAGAGTGAGGCAACTCCAAGCATCTTCTTGGTTCTTTCGGTAAAGTCACGTAGAAGGGAAGTAATACAATAATACAAATAAAACATGATCAAATAATTCTCACGACGTTTCGGCCACAACGCAAGCAGCTGTCCTCAGGTGAAAGAACCAAGAAGATGAATCCCTGCAGTCACGAAAGCTTTAAATCGAAACTCCCAGCAGTTTGTGGAGGTGTGGCTGGACTTCCTAAGACAACACAAAGTCAAATTGAGACCCGGTAGATGATGTAAGCCGTGAGACGATGTCGCTGCATTAGATGCTCCTTTGTCACAGGCCTTTAATGACAATAACGTGAAGTTGAACACTCAGTTCCTAGGTTCAACCTGCAGGGTAAGAGCGAGTGGCCAGTTACTGCAGCTACATACTATTAACACTCCTTCCCTTTGTTAATGCTACCCCTATCCCCTTCCTTTGGTGCTGCTAATTCTGCATAATGCACGGGCATAAGTAGTACTAATCACATACCTGCATTTCTCATAAATATGCTAAATGCCTCTTGATTTGCAAATTCCTTTGTCAAGGCGCCCAGCTTATATATATGCTCCAAGCGCGTGTGCTGTTTCATTCAGACGCTGTCGCCTCGACAGACCTGGTTTTCACCTGAGGATGGCTGCTTGCGTTGTGGCCGAAACGTCGTGAGAATTGTTTATTGTGTTTATTATTTTATTACTTCCCTTCTACGTGACGACTTTACCGAAAGAAGCAAGAAGACAAGTGGCCAGTCTTAGTGGACCTGTGGGTTGGGTCAATCTCTCACCAGGAGCGAGAGCCAATCAGCCCCCAAGCATTCACGATGTTCTCATCATAATTGCTGTTACATGGCGCTTGTCTGAAACACTCGAAGAGCATCTGCAAGTAGCAGCTGCCCCTGTGTGGCACACGATGATTGATGTGTAATCTCAGCTGTGTCGTTAGTAGGTGATCTTGACTTGAAGCTTTCGTGACTGCAGGAATCCACACCCTTTAGTTCTTTTGGTGACGTCACGTGGGTCGAAAAATTATAGATCGCGGCGTTTCGATCGCAACGCAAGCGATTGTCATCAGGTGTGACAACCACCATCATCATCACCACCACCATCACCACTTTCACCATCACCACCACCATCACCACTTTCACCACCACCATCATCACCAACTGAGGTAGACGCCTACTTCAGCAGTTATTGACGTGGTCCCAGCTGATGGCGATTGCTTGCCTTGCTATCGAAACCTCGTGATCTATTATTTGTAGGTAATGTTTACAATTTGCTACGTTTTCACCCAGACGCCAGCATGCAATGGACTACTCGTTTTGAATGACACAATAGTATGTGTTAAAATAGCTTCTTGTTAATACGTTGTTACCTGATGCAGTATGTTTCGCTGCAGTAATTCAATTTTGTTAATATGCCTGTCAATAATTTAGAATGAATACTTGTCTGATTGTGCGTGTACATGTAACAGTTTGTCTGTGAGGGTCAAACATGAAGTGTTCAAATCTAGAGTGATTAAGTGATGTTAGGACAAAGTGTGTGTGTCTGGAAGTAACCTGTACAGATCACTCAGGCGAGATCATTCATCAGTTACAAGGCATACCACTTTAAAG